>NC_056737.1:114541054-114721653 GCF_019279795.1 Protopterus annectens | reverse complement strand
AAACTGTGGCGACACGTGATGGTTTCTATTTCTGGTATGCTGTCTCTGTTTCCATTAACTGTGATTTAATATTGGTGGTAAGACAAATACTTGGTAAACTGTGGTGACACGTGATGGTTTCTATTTCTGGTATGCTGTCTCTGTTTCCATTAACTGTGATTTAATATTGGTGGTAAGACAAATACTTGGTAAACTGTGGTGACACGTGATGGTTTCTATTTCTGGTATGCTGTCTCTGTTTCCATTAACTGTGATTTAATATTGGTGGTAAGACAAATACTTGGTAAACTGTGGTGACACATGATGGTTTCTATTTCTGGTATGCTGTCTCTGTTTCCATTAACTGTGATTTAATATTGGTGGTAAGACAAATACTTGGTAAACTGTGGTGACACGTGATGGTTTCTATTTCTGGTATGCTGTCTCTGTTTCCATTAACTGTGATTTAATATTGGTGGTAAGACAAATACTTGGTAAACTGTGGTGACACGTGATGGTTTCTATTTCTGGTATGCTGTCTCTGTTTCCATTAACTGTGATTTAATATTGGTGGTAAGACAAATACTTGGTAAACTGTGGTGACACGTGATGGTTTCTATTTCTGGTATGCTGTCTCTGTTTCCATTAACTGTGATTTAATATTGGTGGTAAGACAAATACTTGGTAAACTGTGGTGACACGTGATGGTTTCTATTTCTGGTATGCTGTCTCTGTTTCCATTAACTGTGATTTAATATTGGTGGTAAGACAAATACTTGGTAAACTGTGGTGACACGTGATGGTTTCTATTTCTGGTATGCTGTCTCTGTTTCCATTAACTGTGATTTAATATTGGTGGTAAGACAAATACTTGGTAAACTGTGGTGACACGTGATGGTTTCTATTTCTCTGGTATGCTGTCTCTGTTTCCATTAACTGTGATTTAATATTGGTGGTAAGACAAATACTTGGTAAACTGTGGTGACACGTGATGGTTTCTATTTCTGGTATGCTGTCTCTGTTTCCATTAACTGTGATTTAATATTGGTGGTAAGACAAATACTTGGCAAACTGTGGTGACGTGATGGTTTCTATTTCTGGTATGCTGTCTCTGTTTCCATTAACTGTGATTTAATATTGGTGGTAAGACAAATACTTGGTAAACTGTGGTGACACGTGATGGTTTCTATTTCTGGTATGCTGTCTCTGTTTCCATTAACTGTGATTTAATATTGGTGGTAAGACAAATACTTGGTAAACTGTGGTGACACGTGATGGTTTCTATTTCTGGTATGCTGTCTCTGTTTCCATTAACTGTGATTTAATATTGGTGGTAAGACAAATACTTGGTAAACTGTGGTGACACGTGATGGTTTCTATTTCTGGTATGCTGTCTCTGTTTCCATTAACTGTGATTTAATATTGGTGGTAAGACAAATACTTGGTAAACTGTGGTGACACGTGATGGTTTCTATTTCTGGTATGCTGTCTCTGTTTCCATTAACTGTGATTTAATATTGGTGGTAAGACAAATACTTGGTAAACTGTGGTGACACGTGATGGTTTCTATTTCTGGTATGCTGTCTCTGTTTCCATTAACTGTGATTTAATATTGGTGGTAAGACAAATACTTGGTAAACTGTGGTGACACATGATGGTTTCTATTTCTGGTATGCTGTCTCTGTTTCCATTAACTGTGATTTAATATTGGTGGTAAGACAAATACTTGGTAAACTGTGGTGACACGTGATGGTTTCTATTTCTGGTATGCTGTCTCTGTTTCCATTAACTGTGATTTAATATTGGTGGTAAGACAAATACTTGGTAAACTGTGGTGACACGTGATGGTTTCTATTTCTGGTATGCTGTCTCTGTTTCCATTAACTGTGATTTAATATTGGTGGTAAGACAAATACTTGGTAAACTGTGGTGACACATGATGGTTTCTATTTCTGGTATGCTGTCTCTGTTTCCATTAACTGTGATTTAATATTGGTGGTAAGACAAATACTTGGTAAACTGTGGTGACGTGATGGTTTCTATTTCTGGTATGCTGTCTCTGTTTCCATTAACTGTGATTTAATATTGGTGGTAAGACAAATACTTGGTAAACTGTGGTGACACGTGATGGTTTCTATTTCTGGTATGCTGTCTCTGTTTCCATTAACTGTGATTTAATATTGGTGGTAAGACAAATACTTGGTAAACTGTGGTGACACATGATGGTTTCTATTTCTGGTATGCTGTCTCTGTTTCCATTAACTGTGATTTAATATTGGTGGTAAGACAAATACTTGGTAAACTGTGGTGACACGTGATGGTTTCTATTTCTGGTATGCTGTCTCTGTTTCCATTAACTGTGATTTAATATTGGTGGTAAGACAAATACTTGGTAAACTGTGGTGACACGTGATGGTTTCTATTTCTGGTATGCTGTCTCTGTTTCCATTAACTGTGATTTAATATTGGTGGTAAGACAAATACTTGGTAAACTGTGGTGACACGTGATGGTTTCTATTTCTGGTATGCTGTCTCTGTTTCCATTAACTGTGATTTAATATTGGTGGTAAGACAAATACTTGGTAAACTGTGGTGACACGTGATGGTTTCTATTTCTGGTATGCTGTCTCTGTTTCCATTAACTGTGATTTAATATTGGTGGTAAGACAAATACTTGGTAAACTGTGGTGACACATGATGGTTTCTATTTCTGGTATGCTGTCTCTGTTTCCATTAACTGTGATTTAATATTGGTGGTAAGACAAATACTTGGTAAACTGTGGTGACACGTGATGGTTTCTATTTCTGGTATGCTGTCTCTGTTTCCATTAACTGTGATTTAATATTGGTGGTAAGACAAATACTTGGTAAACTGTGGTGACACGTGATGGTTTCTATTTCTGGTATGCTGTCTCTGTTTCCATTAACTGTGATTTAATATTGGTGGTAAGACAAATACTTGGTAAACTGTGGTGACACGTGATGGTTTCTATTTCTGGTATGCTGTCTCTGTTTCCATTAACTGTGATTTAATATTGGTGGTAAGACAAATACTTGGTAAACTGTGGTGACACGTGATGGTTTCTATTTCTGGTATGCTGTCTCTGTTTCCATTAACTGTGATTTAATATTGGTGGTAAGACAAATACTTGGTAAACTGTGGTGACACGTGATGGTTTCTATTTCTGGTATGCTGTCTCTGTTTCCATTAACTGTGATTTAATATTGGTGGTAAGACAAATACTTGGTAAACTGTGGTGACACGTGATGGTTTCTATTTCTGGTATGCTGTCTCTGTTTCCATTAACTGTGATTTAATATTGGTGGTAAGACAAATACTTGGTAAACTGTGGTGACACGTGATGGTTTCTATTTCTGGTATGCTGTCTCTGTTTCCATTAACTGTGATTTAATATTGGTGGTAAGACAAATACTTGGTAAACTGTGGTGACACGTGATGGTTTCTATTTCTGGTATGCTGTCTCTGTTTCCATTAACTGTGATTTAATATTGGTGGTAAGACAAATACTTGGTAAACTGTGGTGACACGTGATGGTTTCTATTTCTGGTATGCTGTCTCTGTTTCCATTAACTGTGATTTAATATTGGTGGTAAGACAAATACTTGGTAAACTGTGGTGACACGTGATGGTTTCTATTTCTGGTATGCTGTCTCTGTTTCCATTAACTGTGATTTAATATTGGTGGTAAGACAAATACTTGGTAAACTGTGGTGACACGTGATGGTTTCTATTTCTGGTATGCTGTCTCTGTTTCCATTAACTGTGATTTAATATTGGTGGTAAGACAAATACTTGGTAAACTGTGGTGACACGTGATGGTTTCTATTTCTGGTATGCTGTCTCTGTTTCCATTAACTGTGATTTAATATTGGTGGTAAGACAAATACTTGGTAAACTGTGGTGACACGTGATGGTTTCTATTTCTGGTATGCTGTCTCTGTTTCCATTAACTGTGATTTAATATTGGTGGTAAGACAAATACTTGGTAAACTGTGGTGACACGTGATGGTTTCTATTTCTGGTATGCTGTCTCTGTTTCCATTAACTGTGATTTAATATTGGTGGTAAGACAAATACTTGGTAAACTGTGGTGACACGTGATGGTTTCTATTTCTGGTATGCTGTCTCTGTTTCCATTAACTGTGATTTAATATTGGTGGTAAGAGTAAGACAAATACTGTGGCGACACGTGATGGTTTCTATTTCTTGTATGCTGTCTCTGTTTCCATTAACTGTGATTTAATATTGGTGGTAAGACAAATACTTGGTAAACTGTGGTGACACATGATGGTTTCTATTTCTGGTATGCTGTCTCTGTTTCCATTAACTGTGATTTAATATTGGTGGTAAGACAAATACTTGGTAAACTGTGGTGACACGTGATGGTTTCTATTTCTGGTATGCTGTCTCTGTTTCCATTAACTGTGATTTAATATTGGTGGTAAGACAAATACTTGGTAAACTGTGGTGACACGTGATGGTTTCTATTTCTGGTATGCTGTCTCTGTTTCCATTAACTGTGATTTAATATTGGTGGTAAGACAAATACTTGGTAAACTGTGGTGACACGTGATGGTTTCTATTTCTGGTATGCTGTCTCTGTTTCCATTAACTGTGATTTAATATTGGTGGTAAGACAAATACTTGGTAAACTGTGGTGACACGATGGTTTCTATTTCTTTCTGGTATGCTGTCTCTGTTTCCATTAACTGTGATTTAATATTGGTGGTAAGACAAATACTTGGTAAACTGTGGTGACACGTGATGGTTTCTATTTCTGGTATGCTGTCTCTGTTTCCATTAACTGTGATTTAATATTGGTGGTAAGACAAATACTTGGTAAACTGTGGTGACACGTGATGGTTTCTATTTCTGGTATGCTGTCTCTGTTTCCATTAACTGTGATTTAATATTGGTGGTAAGACAAATACTTGGTAAACTGTGGTGACACGTGATGGTTTCTATTTCTGGTATGCTGTCTCTGTTTCCATTAACTGTGATTTAATATTGGTGGTAAGACAAATACTTGGTAAACTGTGGTGACACATGATGGTTTCTATTTCTGGTATGCTGTCTCTGTTTCCATTAACTGTGATTTAATATTGGTGGTAAGACAAATACTTGGTAAACTGTGGTGACACGTGATGGTTTCTATTTCTGGTATGCTGTCTCTGTTTCCATTAACTGTGATTTAATATTGGTGGTAAGACAAATACTTGGTAAACTGTGGTGACACGTGATGGTTTCTATTTCTGGTATGCTGTCTCTGTTTCCATTAACTGTGATTTAATATTGGTGGTAAGACAAATACTTGGTAAACTGTGGTGACACGTGATGGTTTCTATTTCTGGTATGCTGTCTCTGTTTCCATTAACTGTGATTTAATATTGGTGGTAAGACAAATACTTGGTAAACTGTGGTGACACGTGATGGTTTCTATTTCTGGTATGCTGTCTCTGTTTCCATTAACTGTGATTTAATATTGGTGGTAAGACAAATACTTGGTAAACTGTGGTGACACGTGATGGTTTCTATTTCTGGTATGCTGTCTCTGTTTCCATTAACTGTGATTTAATATTGGTGGTAAGACAAATACTTGGTAAACTGTGGTGACACATGATGGTTTCTATTTCTGGTATGCTGTCTCTGTTTCCATTAACTGTGATTTAATATTGGTGGTAAGACAAATACTTGGTAAACTGTGGTGACACGTGATGGTTTCTATTTCTGGTATGCTGTCTCTGTTTCCATTAACTGTGATTTAATATTGGTGGTAAGACAAATACTTGGTAAACTGTGGTGACACGTGATGGTTTCTATTTCTGGTATGCTGTCTCTGTTTCCATTAACTGTGATTTAATATTGGTGGTAAGACAAATACTTGGTAAACTGTGGTGACACGTGATGGTTTCTATTTCTGGTATGCTGTCTCTGTTTCCATTAACTGTGATTTAATATTGGTGGTAAGACAAATACTTGGTAAACTGTGGTGACACGTGATGGTTTCTATTTCTGGTATGCTGTCTCTGTTTCCATTAACTGTGATTTAATATTGGTGGTAAGACAAATACTTGGTAAACTGTGGTGACACGTGATGGTTTCTATTTCTGGTATGCTGTCTCTGTTTCCATTAACTGTGATTTAATATTGGTGGTAAGACAAATACTTGGTAAACTGTGGTGACACGTGATGGTTTCTATTTCTGGTATGCTGTCTCTGTTTCCATTAACTGTGATTTAATATTGGTGGTAAGACAAATACTTGGTAAACTGTGGTGACACGTGATGGTTTCTATTTCTGGTATGCTGTCTCTGTTTCCATTAACTGTGATTTAATATTGGTGGTAAGACAAATACTTGGTAAACTGTGGTGACACGTGATGGTTTCTATTTCTGGTATGCTGTCTCTGTTTCCATTAACTGTGATTTAATATTGGTGGTAAGACAAATACTTGGTAAACTGTGGTGACACGTGATGGTTTCTATTTCTGGTATGCTGTCTCTGTTTCCATTAACTGTGATTTAATATTGGTGGTAAGACAAATACTTGGTAAACTGTGGTGACACGTGATGGTTTCTATTTCTGGTATGCTGTCTCTGTTTCCATTAACTGTGATTTAATATTGGTGGTAAGACAAATACTTGGTAAACTGTGGTGACACGTGATGGTTTCTATTTCTGGTATGCTGTCTCTGTTTCCATTAACTGTGATTTAATATTGGTGGTAAGACAAATACTTGGTAAACTGTGGTGACACGTGATGGTTTCTATTTCTGGTATGCTGTCTCTGTTTCCATTAACTGTGATTTAATATTGGTGGTAAGACAAATACTTGGTAAACTGTGGTGACACGTGATGGTTTCTATTTCTGGTATGCTGTCTCTGTTTCCATTAACTGTGATTTAATATTGGTGGTAAGACAAATACTTGGTAAACTGTGGTGACACGTGATGGTTTCTATTTCTGGTATGCTGTCTCTGTTTCCATTAACTGTGATTTAATATTGGTGGTAAGACAAATACTTGGTAAACTGTGGTGACACGTGATGGTTTCTATTTCTGGTATGCTGTCTCTGTTTCCATTAACTGTGATTTAATATTGGTGGTAAGACAAATACTTGGTAAACTGTGGTGACACGTGATGGTTTCTATTTCTGGTATGCTGTCTCTGTTTCCATTAACTGTGATTTAATATTGGTGGTAAGACAAATACTTGGTAAACTGTGGTGACACGTGATGGTTTCTATTTCTGGTATGCTGTCTCTGTTTCCATTAACTGTGATTTAATATTGGTGGTAAGACAAATACTTGGTAAACTGTGGTGACACGTGATGGTTTCTATTTCTGGTATGCTGTCTCTGTTTCCATTAACTGTGATTTAATATTGGTGGTAAGACAAATACTTGGTAAACTGTGGTGACACGTGATGGTTTCTATTTCTGGTATGCTGTCTCTGTTTCCATTAACTGTGATTTAATATTGGTGGTAAGACAAATACTTGGTAAACTGTGGTGACACGTGATGGTTTCTATTTCTGGTATGCTGTCTCTGTTTCCATTAACTGTGATTTAATATTGGTGGTAAGACAAATACTTGGTAAACTGTGGTGACACATGATGGTTTCTATTTCTGGTATGCTGTCTCTGTTTCCATTAACTGTGATTTAATATTGGTGGTAAGACAAATACTTGGTAAACTGTGGTGACACGTGATGGTTTCTATTTCTGGTATGCTGTCTCTGTTTCCATTAACTGTGATTTAATATTGGTGGTAAGACAAATACTTGGTAAACTGTGGTGACACGTGATGGTTTCTATTTCTGGTATGCTGTCTCTGTTTCCATTAACTGTGATTTAATATTGGTGGTAAGACAAATACTTGGTAAACTGTGGTGACACGTGATGGTTTCTATTTCTGGTATGCTGTCTCTGTTTCCATTAACTGTGATTTAATATTGGTGGTAAGACAAATACTTGGTAAACTGTGGTGACACGTGATGGTTTCTATTTCTGGTATGCTGTCTCTGTTTCCATTAACTGTGATTTAATATTGGTGGTAAGACAAATACTTGGTAAACTGTGGTGACACGTGATGGTTTCTATTTCTGGTATGCTGTCTCTGTTTCCATTAACTGTGATTTAATATTGGTGGTAAGACAAATACTTGGTAAACTGTGGTGACACGTGATGGTTTCTATTTCTGGTATGCTGTCTCTGTTTCCATTAACTGTGATTTAATATTGGTGGTAAGACAAATACTTGGTAAACTGTGGTGACACGTGATGGTTTCTATTTCTGGTATGCTGTCTCTGTTTCCATTAACTGTGATTTAATATTGGTGGTAAGACAAATACTTGGTAAACTGTGGTGACACGTGATGGTTTCTATTTCTGGTATGCTGTCTCTGTTTCCATTAACTGTGATTTAATATTGGTGGTAAGACAAATACTTGGTAAACTGTGGTGACACGTGATGGTTTCTATTTCTGGTATGCTGTCTCTGTTTCCATTAACTGTGATTTAATATTGGTGGTAAGACAAATACTTGGTAAACTGTGGTGACACGTGATGGTTTCTATTTCTGGTATGCTGTCTCTGTTTCCATTAACTGTGATTTAATATTGGTGGTAAGACAAATACTTGGTAAACTGTGGTGACACGTGATGGTTTCTATTTCTGGTATGCTGTCTCTGTTTCCATTAACTGTGATTTAATATTGGTGGTAAGACAAATACTTGGTAAACTGTGGTGACACGTGATGGTTTCTATTTCTGGTATGCTGTCTCTGTTTCCATTAACTGTGATTTAATATTGGTGGTAAGACAAATACTTGGTAAACTGTGGTGACACGTGATGGTTTCTATTTCTGGTATGCTGTCTCTGTTTCCATTAACTGTGATTTAATATTGGTGGTAAGACAAATACTTGGTAAACTGTGGTGACACGTGATGGTTTCTATTTCTGGTATGCTGTCTCTGTTTCCATTAACTGTGATTTAATATTGGTGGTAAGACAAATACTTGGTAAACTGTGGTGACACGTGATGGTTTCTATTTCTGGTATGCTGTCTCTGTTTCCATTAACTGTGATTTAATATTGGTGGTAAGACAAATACTTGGTAAACTGTGGTGACACGTGATGGTTTCTATTTCTGGTATGCTGTCTCTGTTTCCATTAACTGTGATTTAATATTGGTGGTAAGACAAATACTTGGTAAACTGTGGTGACACGTGATGGTTTCTATTTCTGGTATGCTGTCTCTGTTTCCATTAACTGTGATTTAATATTGGTGGTAAGACAAATACTTGGTAAACTGTGGTGACACGTGATGGTTTCTATTTCTGGTATGCTGTCTCTGTTTCCATTAACTGTGATTTAATATTGGTGGTAAGACAAATACTTGGTAAACTGTGGTGACACGTGATGGTTTCTATTTCTGGTATGCTGTCTCTGTTTCCATTAACTGTGATTTAATATTGGTGGTAAGACAAATACTTGGTAAACTGTGGTGACACGTGATGGTTTCTATTTCTGGTATGCTGTCTCTGTTTCCATTAACTGTGATTTAATATTGGTGGTAAGACAAATACTTGGTAAACTGTGGTGACACGTGATGGTTTCTATTTCTGGTATGCTGTCTCTGTTTCCATTAACTGTGATTTAATATTGGTGGTAAGACAAATACTTGGTAAACTGTGGTGACACGTGATGGTTTCTATTTCTGGTATGCTGTCTCTGTTTCCATTAACTGTGATTTAATATTGGTGGTAAGACAAATACTTGGTAAACTGTGGTGACACGTGATGGTTTCTATTTCTGGTATGCTGTCTCTGTTTCCATTAACTGTGATTTAATATTGGTGGTAAGACAAATACTTGGTAAACTGTGGTGACACGTGATGGTTTCTATTTCTGGTATGCTGTCTCTGTTTCCATTAACTGTGATTTAATATTGGTGGTAAGACAAATACTTGGTAAACTGTGGTGACACGTGATGGTTTCTATTTCTGGTATGCTGTCTCTGTTTCCATTAACTGTGATTTAATATTGGTGGTAAGACAAATACTTGGTAAACTGTGGTGACACGTGATGGTTTCTATTTCTGGTATGCTGTCTCTGTTTCCATTAACTGTGATTTAATATTGGTGGTAAGACAAATACTTGGTAAACTGTGGTGACACGTGATGGTTTCTATTTCTGGTATGCTGTCTCTGTTTCCATTAACTGTGATTTAATATTGGTGGTAAGACAAATACTTGGTAAACTGTGGCGACACGTGATGGTTTCTATTTCTGGTATGCTGTCTCTGTTTCCATTAACTGTGATTTAATATTGGTAGTAAGACAAATACTTGGTAAACTGTGGTGACACGTGATGGTTTCTATTTCTGGTATGCTGTCTCTGTTTCCATTAACTGTGATTTAATATTGGTGGTAAGACAAATACTTGGTAAACTGTGGTGACACGTGATGGTTTCTATTTCTGGTATGCTGTCTCTGTTTCCATTAACTGTGATTTAATATTGGTGGTAAGACAAATACTTGGTAAACTGTGGTGACACGTGATGGTTTCTATTTCTGGTATGCTGTCTCTGTTTCCATTAACTGTGATTTAATATTGGTGGTAAGACAAATACTTGGTAAACTGTGGTGACACATGATGGTTTCTATTTCTGGTATGCTGTCTCTGTTTCCATTAACTGTGATTTAATATTGGTGGTAAGACAAATACTTGGTAAACTGTGGTGACACGTGATGGTTTCTATTTCTGGTATGCTGTCTCTGTTTCCATTAACTGTGATTTAATATTGGTGGTAAGACAAATACTTGGTAAACTGTGGTGACACGTGATGGTTTCTATTTCTGGTATGCTGTCTCTGTTTCCATTAACTGTGATTTAATATTGGTGGTAAGACAAATACTTGGTAAACTGTGGTGACACGTGATGGTTTCTATTTCTGGTATGCTGTCTCTGTTTCCATTAACTGTGATTTAATATTGGTGGTAAGACAAATACTTGGTAAACTGTGGTGACACGTGATGGTTTCTATTTCTGGTATGCTGTCTCTGTTTCCATTAACTGTGATTTAATATTGGTGGTAAGACAAATACTTGGTAAACTGTGGTGACACGTGATGGTTTCTATTTCTTGTATGCTGTCTCTGTTTCCATTAACTGTGATTTAATATTGGTGGTAAGACAAATACTTGGTAAACTGTGGTGACACGTGATGGTTTCTATTTCTGGTATGCTGTCTCTGTTTCCATTAACTGTGATTTAATATTGGTGGTAAGACAAATACTTGGTAAACTGTGGTGACACGTGATGGTTTCTATTTCTGGTATGCTGTCTCTGTTTCCATTAACTGTGATTTAATATTGGTGGTAAGACAAATACTTGGTAAACTGTGGTGACACGTGATGGTTTCTATTTCTGGTATGCTGTCTCTGTTTCCATTAACTGTGATTTAATATTGGTGGTAAGACAAATACTTGGTAAACTGTGGTGACACGTGATGGTTTCTATTTCTGGTATGCTGTCTCTGTTTCCATTAACTGTGATTTAATATTGGTGGTAAGACAAATACTTGGTAAACTGTGGTGACACGTGATGGTTTCTATTTCTGGTATGCTGTCTCTGTTTCCATTAACTGTGATTTAATATTGGTGGTAAGACAAATACTTGGTAAACTGTGGTGACACGTGATGGTTTCTATTTCTGGTATGCTGTCTCTGTTTCCATTAACTGTGATTTAATATTGGTGGTAAGACAAATACTTGGTAAACTGTGGTGACACGTGATGGTTTCTATTTCTGGTATGCTGTCTCTGTTTCCATTAACTGTGATTTAATATTGGTGGTAAGACAAATACTTGGTAAACTGTGGTGACACGTGATGGTTTCTATTTCTGGTATGCTGTCTCTGTTTCCATTAACTGTGATTTAATATTGGTGGTAAGACAAATACTTGGTAAACTGTGGTGACACGTGATGGTTTCTATTTCTGGTATGCTGTCTCTGTTTCCATTAACTGTGATTTAATATTGGTGGTAAGACAAATACTTGGTAAACTGTGGTGACACGTGATGGTTTCTATTTCTGGTATGCTGTCTCTGTTTCCATTAACTGTGATTTAATATTGGTGGTAAGACAAATACTTGGTAAACTGTGGTGACACGTGATGGTTTCTATTTCTGGTATGCTGTCTCTGTTTCCATTAACTGTGATTTAATATTGGTGGTAAGACAAATACTTGGTAAACTGTGGTGACACGTGATGGTTTCTATTTCTGGTATGCTGTCTCTGTTTCCATTAACTGTGATTTAATATTGGTGGTAAGACAAATACTTGGTAAACTGTGGTGACACGTGATGGTTTCTATTTCTGGTATGCTGTCTCTGTTTCCATTAACTGTGATTTAATATTGGTGGTAAGACAAATACTTGGTAAACTGTGGTGACACGTGATGGTTTCTATTTCTGGTATGCTGTCTCTGTTTCCATTAACTGTGATTTAATATTGGTGGTAAGACAAATACTTGGTAAACTGTGGTGACACGTGATGGTTTCTATTTCTGGTATGCTGTCTCTGTTTCCATTAACTGTGATTTAATATTGGTGGTAAGACAAATACTTGGTAAACTGTGGTGACACGTGATGGTTTCTATTTCTGGTATGCTGTCTCTGTTTCCATTAACTGTGATTTAATATTGGTGGTAAGACAAATACTTGGTAAACTGTGGTGACACGTGATGGTTTCTATTTCTGGTATGCTGTCTCTGTTTCCATTAACTGTGATTTAATATTGGTGGTAAGACAAATACTTGGTAAACTGTGGTGACACGTGATGGTTTCTATTTCTGGTATGCTGTCTCTGTTTCCATTAACTGTGATTTAATATTGGTGGTAAGACAAATACTTGGTAAACTGTGGTGACACGTGATGGTTTCTATTTCTGGTATGCTGTCTCTGTTTCCATTAACTGTGATTTAATATTGGTGGTAAGACAAATACTTGGTAAACTGTGGTGACACGTGATGGTTTCTATTTCTGGTATGCTGTCTCTGTTTCCATTAACTGTGATTTAATATTGGTGGTAAGACAAATACTTGGTAAACTGTGGTGACACGTGATGGTTTCTATTTCTGGTATGCTGTCTCTGTTTCCATTAACTGTGATTTAATATTGGTGGTAAGACAAATACTTGGTAAACTGTGGTGACACGTGATGGTTTCTATTTCTGGTATGCTGTCTCTGTTTCCATTAACTGTGATTTAATATTGGTGGTAAGACAAATACTTGGTAAACTGTGGTGACACGTGATGGTTTCTATTTCTGGTATGCTGTCTCTGTTTCCATTAACTGTGATTTAATATTGGTGGTAAGACAAATACTTGGTAAACTGTGGTGACACGTGATGGTTTCTATTTCTGGTATGCTGTCTCTGTTTCCATTAACTGTGATTTAATATTGGTGGTAAGACAAATACTTGGTAAACTGTGGTGACACGTGATGGTTTCTATTTCTGGTATGCTGTCTCTGTTTCCATTAACTGTGATTTAATATTGGTGGTAAGACAAATACTTGGTAAACTGTGGTGACACGTGATGGTTTCTATTTCTGGTATGCTGTCTCTGTTTCCATTAACTGTGATTTAATATTGGTGGTAAGACAAATACTTGGTAAACTGTGGTGACACGTGATGGTTTCTATTTCTGGTATGCTGTCTCTGTTTCCATTAACTGTGATTTAATATTGGTGGTAAGACAAATACTTGGTAAACTGTGGTGACACGTGATGGTTTCTATTTCTGGTATGCTGTCTCTGTTTCCATTAACTGTGATTTAATATTGGTGGTAAGACAAATACTTGGTAAACTGTGGTGACACGTGATGGTTTCTATTTCTGGTATGCTGTCTCTGTTTCCATTAACTGTGATTTAATATTGGTGGTAAGACAAATACTTGGTAAACTGTGGTGACACGTGATGGTTTCTATTTCTGGTATGCTGTCTCTGTTTCCATTAACTGTGATTTAATATTGTTGGTAAGACAAATACTTGGTAAACTGTGGTGACACGTGATGGTTTCTATTTCTGGTATGCTGTCTCTGTTTCCATTAACTGTGATTTAATATTGGTGGTAAGACAAATACTTGGTAAACTGTGGTGACACGTGATGGTTTCTATTTCTGGTATGCTGTCTCTGTTTCCATTAACTGTGATTTAATATTGGTGGTAAGACAAATACTTGGTAAACTGTGGTGACACGTGATGGTTTCTATTTCTGGTATGCTGTCTCTGTTTCCATTAACTGTGATTTAATATTGGTGGTAAGACAAATACTTGGTAAACTGTGGTGACACGTGATGGTTTCTATTTCTGGTATGCTGTCTCTGTTTCCATTAACTGTGATTTAATATTGGTGGTAAGACAAATACTTGGTAAACTGTGGTGACACGTGATGGTTTCTATTTCTGGTATGCTGTCTCTGTTTCCATTAACTGTGATTTAATATTGGTGGTAAGACAAATACTTGGTAAACTGTGGTGACACGTGATGGTTTCTATTTCTGGTATGCTGTCTCTGTTTCCATTAACTGTGATTTAATATTGGTGGTAAGACAAATACTTGGTAAACTGTGGTGACACGTGATGGTTTCTATTTCTGGTATGCTGTCTCTGTTTCCATTAACTGTGATTTAATATTGGTGGTAAGACAAATACTTGGTAAACTGTGGTGACACGTGATGGTTTCTATTTCTGGTATGCTGTCTCTGTTTCCATTAACTGTGATTTAATATTGGTGGTAAGACAAATACTTGGTAAACTGTGGTGACACGTGATGGTTTCTATTTCTGGTATGCTGTCTCTGTTTCCATTAACTGTGATTTAATATTGGTGGTAAGACAAATACTTGGTAAACTGTGGTGACACGTGATGGTTTCTATTTCTGGTATGCTGTCTCTGTTTCCATTAACTGTGATTTAATATTGGTGGTAAGACAAATACTTGGTAAACTGTGGTGACACGTGATGGTTTCTATTTCTGGTATGCTGTCTCTGTTTCCATTAACTGTGATTTAATATTGGTGGTAAGACAAATACTTGGTAAACTGTGGTGACACGTGATGGTTTCTATTTCTGGTATGCTGTCTCTGTTTCCATTAACTGTGATTTAATATTGGTGGTAAGACAAATACTTGGTAAACTGTGGTGACACGTGATGGTTTCTATTTCTGGTATGCTGTCTCTGTTTCCATTAACTGTGATTTAATATTGGTGGTAAGACAAATACTTGGTAAACTGTGGTGACACGTGATGGTTTCTATTTCTGGTATGCTGTCTCTGTTTCCATTAACTGTGATTTAATATTGGTGGTAAGACAAATACTTGGTAAACTGTGGTGACACGTGATGGTTTCTATTTCTGGTATGCTGTCTCTGTTTCCATTAACTGTGATTTAATATTGGTGGTAAGACAAATACTTGGTAAACTGTGGTGACACGTGATGGTTTCTATTTCTGGTATGCTGTCTCTGTTTCCATTAACTGTGATTTAATATTGGTGGTAAGACAAATACTTGGTAAACTGTGGTGACACGTGATGGTTTCTATTTCTGGTATGCTGTCTCTGTTTCCATTAACTGTGATTTAATATTGGTGGTAAGACAAATACTTGGTAAACTGTGGTGACACGTGATGGTTTCTATTTCTGGTATGCTGTCTCTGTTTCCATTAACTGTGATTTAATATTGGTGGTAAGACAAATACTTGGTAAACTGTGGTGACACGTGATGGTTTCTATTTCTGGTATGCTGTCTCTGTTTCCATTAACTGTGATTTAATATTGGTGGTAAGACAAATACTTGGTAAACTGTGGTGACACGTGATGGTTTCTATTTCTGGTATGCTGTCTCTGTTTCCATTAACTGTGATTTAATATTGGTGGTAAGACAAATACTTGGTAAACTGTGGTGACACGTGATGGTTTCTATTTCTGGTATGCTGTCTCTGTTTCCATTAACTGTGATTTAATATTGGTGGTAAGACAAATACTTGGTAAACTGTGGTGACACGTGATGGTTTCTATTTCTGGTATGCTGTCTCTGTTTCCATTAACTGTGATTTAATATTGGTGGTAAGACAAATACTTGGTAAACTGTGGTGACACGTGATGGTTTCTATTTCTGGTATGCTGTCTCTGTTTCCATTAACTGTGATTTAATATTGGTGGTAAGACAAATACTTGGTAAACTGTGGTGACACGTGATGGTTTCTATTTCTGGTATGCTGTCTCTGTTTCCATTAACTGTGATTTAATATTGGTGGTAAGACAAATACTTGGTAAACTGTGGTGACACGTGATGGTTTCTATTTCTGGTATGCTGTCTCTGTTTCCATTAACTGTGATTTAATATTGGTGGTAAGACAAATACTTGGTAAACTGTGGTGACACGTGATGGTTTCTATTTCTGGTATGCTGTCTCTGTTTCCATTAACTGTGATTTAATATTGGTGGTAAGACAAATACTTGGTAAACTGTGGTGACACGTGATGGTTTCTATTTCTGGTATGCTGTCTCTGTTTCCATTAACTGTGATTTAATATTGGTGGTAAGACAAATACTTGGTAAACTGTGGTGACACGTGATGGTTTCTATTTCTGGTATGCTGTCTCTGTTTCCATTAACTGTGATTTAATATTGGTGGTAAGACAAATACTTGGTAAACTGTGGTGACACGTGATGGTTTCTATTTCTGGTATGCTGTCTCTGTTTCCATTAACTGTGATTTAATATTGGTGGTAAGACAAATACTTGGTAAACTGTGGTGACACGTGATGGTTTCTATTTCTGGTATGCTGTCTCTGTTTCCATTAACTGTGATTTAATATTGGTGGTAAGACAAATACTTGGTAAACTGTGGTGACACGTGATGGTTTCTATTTCTGGTATGCTGTCTCTGTTTCCATTAACTGTGATTTAATATTGGTGGTAAGACAAATACTTGGTAAACTGTGGTGACACGTGATGGTTTCTATTTCTGGTATGCTGTCTCTGTTTCCATTAACTGTGATTTAATATTGGTGGTAAGACAAATACTTGGTAAACTGTGGTGACACGTGATGGTTTCTATTTCTGGTATGCTGTCTCTGTTTCCATTAACTGTGATTTAATATTGGTGGTAAGACAAATACTTGGTAAACTGTGGTGACACGTGATGGTTTCTATTTCTGGTATGCTGTCTCTGTTTCCATTAACTGTGATTTAATATTGGTGGTAAGACAAATACTTGGTAAACTGTGGTGACACGTGATGGTTTCTATTTCTGGTATGCTGTCTCTGTTTCCATTAACTGTGATTTAATATTGGTGGTAAGACAAATACTTGGTAAACTGTGGTGACACGTGATGGTTTCTATTTCTGGTATGCTGTCTCTGTTTCCATTAACTGTGATTTAATATTGGTGGTAAGACAAATACTTGGTAAACTGTGGTGACACGTGATGGTTTCTATTTCTGGTATGCTGTCTCTGTTTCCATTAACTGTGATTTAATATTGGTGGTAAGACAAATACTTGGTAAACTGTGGTGACACGTGATGGTTTCTATTTCTGGTATGCTGTCTCTGTTTCCATTAACTGTGATTTAATATTGGTGGTAAGACAAATACTTGGTAAACTGTGGTGACACGTGATGGTTTCTATTTCTGGTATGCTGTCTCTGTTTCCATTAACTGTGATTTAATATTGGTGGTAAGACAAATACTTGGTAAACTGTGGTGACACGTGATGGTTTCTATTTCTGGTATGCTGTCTCTGTTTCCATTAACTGTGATTTAATATTGGTGGTAAGACAAATACTTGGTAAACTGTGGTGACACGTGATGGTTTCTATTTCTGGTATGCTGTCTCTGTTTCCATTAACTGTGATTTAATATTGGTGGTAAGACAAATACTTGGTAAACTGTGGTGACACGTGATGGTTTCTATTTCTGGTATGCTGTCTCTGTTTCCATTAACTGTGATTTAATATTGGTGGTAAGACAAATACTTGGTAAACTGTGGTGACACGTGATGGTTTCTATTTCTGGTATGCTGTCTCTGTTTCCATTAACTGTGATTTAATATTGGTGGTAAGACAAATACTTGGTAAACTGTGGTGACACGTGATGGTTTCTATTTCTGGTATGCTGTCTCTGTTTCCATTAACTGTGATTTAATATTGGTGGTAAGACAAATACTTGGTAAACTGTGGTGACACGTGATGGTTTCTATTTCTGGTATGCTGTCTCTGTTTCCATTAACTGTGATTTAATATTGGTGGTAAGACAAATACTTGGTAAACTGTGGTGACACGTGATGGTTTCTATTTCTGGTATGCTGTCTCTGTTTCCATTAACTGTGATTTAATATTGGTGGTAAGACAAATACTTGGTAAACTGTGGTGACACGTGATGGTTTCTATTTCTGGTATGCTGTCTCTGTTTCCATTAACTGTGATTTAATATTGGTGGTAAGACAAATACTTGGTAAACTGTGGTGACACGTGATGGTTTCTATTTCTGGTATGCTGTCTCTGTTTCCATTAACTGTGATTTAATATTGGTGGTAAGACAAATACTTGGTAAACTGTGGTGACACGTGATGGTTTCTATTTCTGGTATGCTGTCTCTGTTTCCATTAACTGTGATTTAATATTGGTGGTAAGACAAATACTTGGTAAACTGTGGTGACACGTGATGGTTTCTATTTCTGGTATGCTGTCTCTGTTTCCATTAACTGTGATTTAATATTGGTGGTAAGACAAATACTTGGTAAACTGTGGTGACACGTGATGGTTTCTATTTCTGGTATGCTGTCTCTGTTTCCATTAACTGTGATTTAATATTGGTGGTAAGACAAATACTTGGTAAACTGTGGTGACACGTGATGGTTTCTATTTCTGGTATGCTGTCTCTGTTTCCATTAACTGTGATTTAATATTGGTGGTAAGACAAATACTTGGTAAACTGTGGTGACACGTGATGGTTTCTATTTCTTGTATGCTGTCTCTGTTTCCATTAACTGTGATTTAATATTGGTGGTAAGACAAATACTTGGTAAACTGTGGTGACACGTGATGGTTTCTATTTCTGGTATGCTGTCTCTGTTTCCATTAACTGTGATTTAATATTGGTGGTAAGACAAATACTTGGTAAACTGTGGTGACACGTGATGGTTTCTATTTCTGGTATGCTGTCTCTGTTTCCATTAACTGTGATTTAATATTGGTGGTAAGACAAATACTTGGTAAACTGTGGTGACACGTGATGGTTTCTATTTCTGGTATGCTGTCTCTGTTTCCATTAACTGTGATTTAATATTGGTGGTAAGACAAATACTTGGTAAACTGTGGTGACACGTGATGGTTTCTATTTCTGGTATGCTGTCTCTGTTTCCATTAACTGTGATTTAATATTGGTGGTAAGACAAATACTTGGTAAACTGTGGTGACACGTGATGGTTTCTATTTCTGGTATGCTGTCTCTGTTTCCATTAACTGTGATTTAATATTGGTGGTAAGACAAATACTTGGTAAACTGTGGTGACACGTGATGGTTTCTATTTCTGGTATGCTGTCTCTGTTTCCATTAACTGTGATTTAATATTGGTGGTAAGACAAATACTTGGTAAACTGTGGTGACACGTGATGGTTTCTATTTCTGGTATGCTGTCTCTGTTTCCATTAACTGTGATTTAATATTGGTGGTAAGACAAATACTTGGTAAACTGTGGTGACACGTGATGGTTTCTATTTCTGGTATGCTGTCTCTGTTTCCATTAACTGTGATTTAATATTGGTGGTAAGACAAATACTTGGTAAACTGTGGTGACACGTGATGGTTTCTATTTCTGGTATGCTGTCTCTGTTTCCATTAACTGTGATTTAATATTGGTGGTAAGACAAATACTTGGTAAACTGTGGTGACACGTGATGGTTTCTATTTCTGGTATGCTGTCTCTGTTTCCATTAACTGTGATTTAATATTGGTGGTAAGACAAATACTTGGTAAACTGTGGTGACACGTGATGGTTTCTATTTCTGGTATGCTGTCTCTGTTTCCATTAACTGTGATTTAATATTGGTGGTAAGACAAATACTTGGTAAACTGTGGTGACACGTGATGGTTTCTATTTCTGGTATGCTGTCTCTGTTTCCATTAACTGTGATTTAATATTGGTGGTAAGACAAATACTTGGTAAACTGTGGTGACACGTGATGGTTTCTATTTCTGGTATGCTGTCTCTGTTTCCATTAACTGTGATTTAATATTGGTGGTAAGACAAATACTTGGTAAACTGTGGTGACACGTGATGGTTTCTATTTCTGGTATGCTGTCTCTGTTTCCATTAACTGTGATTTAATATTGGTGGTAAGACAAATACTTGGTAAACTGTGGTGACACGTGATGGTTTCTATTTCTGGTATGCTGTCTCTGTTTCCATTAACTGTGATTTAATATTGGTGGTAAGACAAATACTTGGTAAACTGTGGTGACACGTGATGGTTTCTATTTCTGGTATGCTGTCTCTGTTTCCATTAACTGTGATTTAATATTGGTGGTAAGACAAATACTTGGTAAACTGTGGTGACACGTGATGGTTTCTATTTCTGGTATGCTGTCTCTGTTTCCATTAACTGTGATTTAATATTGGTGGTAAGACAAATACTTGGTAAACTGTGGTGACACGTGATGGTTTCTATTTCTGGTATGCTGTCTCTGTTTCCATTAACTGTGATTTAATATTGGTGGTAAGACAAATACTTGGTAAACTGTGGTGACACGTGATGGTTTCTATTTCTGGTATGCTGTCTCTGTTTCCATTAACTGTGATTTAATATTGGTGGTAAGACAAATACTTGGTAAACTGTGGTGACACGTGATGGTTTCTATTTCTGGTATGCTGTCTCTGTTTCCATTAACTGTGATTTAATATTGGTGGTAAGACAAATACTTGGTAAACTGTGGTGACACATGATGGTTTCTATTTCTGGTATGCTGTCTCTGTTTCCATTAACTGTGATTTAATATTGGTGGTAAGACAAATACTTGGTAAACTGTGGTGACACGTGATGGTTTCTATTTCTGGTATGCTGTCTCTGTTTCCATTAACTGTGATTTAATATTGGTGGTAAGACAAATACTTGGTAAACTGTGGTGACACGTGATGGTTTCTATTTCTGGTATGCTGTCTCTGTTTCCATTAACTGTGATTTAATATTGGTGGTAAGACAAATACTTGGTAAACTGTGGTGACACGTGATGGTTTCTATTTCTGGTATGCTGTCTCTGTTTCCATTAACTGTGATTTAATATTGGTGGTAAGACAAATACTTGGTAAACTGTGGTGACACGTGATGGTTTCTATTTCTGGTATGCTGTCTCTGTTTCCATTAACTGTGATTTAATATTGGTGGTAAGACAAATACTTGGTAAACTGTGGTGACACGTGATGGTTTCTATTTCTGGTATGCTGTCTCTGTTTCCATTAACTGTGATTTAATATTGGTGGTAAGACAAATACTTGGTAAACTGTGGTGACACGTGATGGTTTCTATTTCTGGTATGCTGTCTCTGTTTCCATTAACTGTGATTTAATATTGGTGGTAAGACAAATACTTGGTAAACTGTGGTGACACGTGATGGTTTCTATTTCTGGTATGCTGTCTCTGTTTCCATTAACTGTGATTTAATATTGGTGGTAAGACAAATACTTGGTAAACTGTGGTGACACGTGATGGTTTCTATTTCTGGTATGCTGTCTCTGTTTCCATTAACTGTGATTTAATATTGGTGGTAAGACAAATACTTGGTAAACTGTGGTGACACGTGATGGTTTCTATTTCTGGTATGCTGTCTCTGTTTCCATTAACTGTGATTTAATATTGGTGGTAAGACAAATACTTGGTAAACTGTGGTGACACGTGATGGTTTCTATTTCTGGTATGCTGTCTCTGTTTCCATTAACTGTGATTTAATATTGGTGGTAAGACAAATACTTGGTAAACTGTGGTGACACGTGATGGTTTCTATTTCTGGTATGCTGTCTCTGTTTCCATTAACTGTGATTTAATATTGGTGGTAAGACAAATACTTGGTAAACTGTGGTGACACGTGATGGTTTCTATTTCTGGTATGCTGTCTCTGTTTCCATTAACTGTGATTTAATATTGGTGGTAAGACAAATACTTGGTAAACTGTGGTGACACGTGATGGTTTCTATTTCTGGTATGCTGTCTCTGTTTCCATTAACTGTGATTTAATATTGGTGGTAAGACAAATACTTGGTAAACTGTGGTGACACGTGATGGTTTCTATTTCTGGTATGCTGTCTCTGTTTCCATTAACTGTGATTTAATATTGGTGGTAAGACAAATACTTGGTAAACTGTGGTGACACGTGATGGTTTCTATTTCTGGTATGCTGTCTCTGTTTCCATTAACTGTGATTTAATATTGGTGGTAAGACAAATACTTGGTAAACTGTGGTGACACGTGATGGTTTCTATTTCTGGTATGCTGTCTCTGTTTCCATTAACTGTGATTTAATATTGGTGGTAAGACAAATACTTGGTAAACTGTGGTGACACGTGATGGTTTCTATTTCTGGTATGCTGTCTCTGTTTCCATTAACTGTGATTTAATATTGGTGGTAAGACAAATACTTGGTAAACTGTGGTGACACGTGATGGTTTCTATTTCTGGTATGCTGTCTCTGTTTCCATTAACTGTGATTTAATATTGGTGGTAAGACAAATACTTGGTAAACTGTGGTGACACGTGATGGTTTCTATTTCTGGTATGCTGTCTCTGTTTCCATTAACTGTGATTTAATATTGGTGGTAAGACAAATACTTGGTAAACTGTGGTGACACGTGATGGTTTCTATTTCTGGTATGCTGTCTCTGTTTCCATTAACTGTGATTTAATATTGGTGGTAAGACAAATACTTGGTAAACTGTGGTGACACGTGATGGTTTCTATTTCTGGTATGCTGTCTCTGTTTCCATTAACTGTGATTTAATATTGGTGGTAAGACAAATACTTGGTAAACTGTGGTGACACGTGATGGTTTCTATTTCTGGTATGCTGTCTCTGTTTCCATTAACTGTGATTTAATATTGGTGGTAAGACAAATACTTGGTAAACTGTGGTGACACGTGATGGTTTCTATTTCTGGTATGCTGTCTCTGTTTCCATTAACTGTGATTTAATATTGGTGGTAAGACAAATACTTGGTAAACTGTGGTGACACGTGATGGTTTCTATTTCTGGTATGCTGTCTCTGTTTCCATTAACTGTGATTTAATATTGGTGGTAAGACAAATACTTGGTAAACTGTGGTGACACGTGATGGTTTCTATTTCTGGTATGCTGTCTCTGTTTCCATTAACTGTGATTTAATATTGGTGGTAAGACAAATACTTGGTAAACTGTGGTGACACGTGATGGTTTCTATTTCTGGTATGCTGTCTCTGTTTCCATTAACTGTGATTTAATATTGGTGGTAAGACAAATACTTGGTAAACTGTGGTGACACGTGATGGTTTCTATTTCTGGTATGCTGTCTCTGTTTCCATTAACTGTGATTTAATATTGGTGGTAAGACAAATACTTGGTAAACTGTGGTGACACATGATGGTTTCTATTTCTGGTATGCTGTCTCTGTTTCCATTAACTGTGATTTAATATTGGTGGTAAGACAAATACTTGGTAAACTGTGGCAACACGTGATGGTTTCTATTTCTGGTATGCTGTCTCTGTTTCCATTAACTGTGATTTAATATTGGTGGTAAGACAAATACTTGGTAAACTGTGGTGACACGTGATGGTTTCTATTTCTGGTATGCTGTCTCTGTTTCCATTAACTGTGATTTAATATTGGTGGTAAGACAAATACTTGGTAAACTGTGGTGACACATGATGGTTTCTATTTCTGGTATGCTGTCTCTGTTTCCATTAACTGTGATTTAATATTGGTGGTAAGACAAATACTTGGTAAACTGTGGTGACACGTGATGGTTTCTATTTCTGGTATGCTGTCTCTGTTTCCATTAACTGTGATTTAATATTGGTGGTAAGACAAATACTTGGTAAACTGTGGTGACACGTGATGGTTTCTATTTCTGGTATGCTGTCTCTGTTTCCATTAACTGTGATTTAATATTGGTGGTAAGACAAATACTTGGTAAACTGTGGTGACACATGATGGTTTCTATTTCTGGTATGCTGTCTCTGTTTCCATTAACTGTGATTTAATATTGGTGGTAAGACAAATACTTGGTAAACTGTGGTGACACGTGATGGTTTCTATTTCTGGTATGCTGTCTCTGTTTCCATTAACTGTGATTTAATATTGGTGGTAAGACAAATACTTGGTAAACTGTGGTGACACGTGATGGTTTCTATTTCTGGTATGCTGTCTCTGTTTCCATTAACTGTGATTTAATATTGGTGGTAAGACAAATACTTGGTAAACTGTGGTGACACGTGATGGTTTCTATTTCTGGTATGCTGTCTCTGTTTCCATTAACTGTGATTTAATATTGGTGGTAAGACAAATACTTGGTAAACTGTGGTGACACGTGATGGTTTCTATTTCTGGTATGCTGTCTCTGTTTCCATTAACTGTGATTTAATATTGGTGGTAAGACAAATACTTGGTAAACTGTGGTGACACGTGATGGTTTCTATTTCTGGTATGCTGTCTCTGTTTCCATTAACTGTGATTTAATATTGGTGGTAAGACAAATACTTGGTAAACTGTGGTGACACGTGATGGTTTCTCTTTCTGGTATGCTATCTCTGTTTCCATTAACTGTGATTTAATATTGGTGGTAAGTCAGGGAAAGGTGCTACATCTGTGTTTTTTAACAGTGTCTGGGAGTAGATTGTTTTGTCCAGGGGTGGTTACCACCTGAGAGTCAGCATGAATAGCAACAATAACATCATTTTTCAACTGTACCACCTTAAAAGAGTGTAAATACCAAACAATATGGTTTCTGTATGCATAGAATAAGACCTCCCTGGGACAAGGTTTGGATGGGCTTCCCAAAATTTGTACATCCTCTGTGAAATGACTGGGCAATAGTCACTTAGTGAACTGTCCAGATTTACCTTGATACACCAATATGGTCTTTAAGTGAAGATTCAGCCTAGTAAATGTACTTCATGTGAGTCTGAAATCAATTATTGACAAGTAACATCATCTCCCCACCAATTCATTGCCATGATCTATTATCAGTAACAATGAGGCATGATTACATATCTGAGTGATACTATAGCAATAACCCATGCCTGGGTGTAGGTAATGCTGGATTTACCCATGGTTGGTGTGGTTTGGTCCCGGGGGTGAAACCCAAGTGGCCAAACAAAGCCAATCGTGGGTAAATCCAGCATTACCCACACCCAGGTGTGGGTTATTGCTATTATACAATGACATTATTTAAGAAAAAAAATAATTACTTTTCTTAAATAATGGCATTGTATAATGCCTCCTTGCTGCCCTTCCGCAGTTGTATGGTATTCTGCGGTAGTTCTGATGTACTGCGCATGCGTATGCCTATGCAGTACATCAGAGCTGTGGGCAAAATCAATGGAGAAAGCAAGATCTCCATTGCTTTTTACAAACTGTTTTACTATGTTAAATGTGTTTAACAGAGCGAGACAGCTTTAAAAAAAGCAACGGAGAATATCTGTTGCTTATTTTAAAGCTGTCTCGCTATGTTAAACACATTTAACATAGCGAGACAGTTTTTAAAAATAGCAATGGAGAAAGCAAGATCTCCATTGCTTTTTACAGACTGTTTTGCTATGTTAAATGGGTTTAACATAGCGAGACAGTTTTGAAAAAAAGCAATGGAGAAAGCAAGATCTCTGTTGCTTTTTACAGACTGTTTTGCTATGTTAAATGGGTTTAACATAGCGAGACAGCTTTAAAAAAAGCAATGGTGAATCTCCATTGCTTTTTTTAAAGCTGTCTCGCCATGTTAAACTTGTTTAACATAGTAAGACAGTGTTGCTGTAAGAGTTATAGTAATGGAAAAAGTCTGGGCGACTGTACCTTTTTCCATTACTATAACTCGGATTTACAACGTGCACGCTGACCAATCAGCGTGCATGTTTTTGAATATTAATGGGGGGTTGTTGTATAATGTAACATAAACAGAGTACATTCTTTTAAAATACAGCCCTGTTATTGCTACAATGGCAGGCTTGACTAGGGATATCTAGGATTTTGAGTAGGGGTCTATTTTTTTTCACGGTATTTATGTTTAGAAGCTCAGATTTAACACTGTTCTGGAAAGCAAGTGCCAAACTGTGTGAGGCTGTAGAATTTTAATTACCCATGTTATTCTGCTGATTAAGACCTGTGGTTAACAGACCCGCATTAAGCTAGGCAACACCTGTTCAGACTTTTACAACAAAGTATCATAAAGAAGAGCTTTTTTAGTAGTTAAATGGATAAAACAAACACTATATCTTTTTGATTAGAGATCTATGTGAAGGAAGGTGCACCAGCAGAGCTGGAGAGAGGATTTAACACAGTTACATGCAGCACCAGTTGTGTTGTTTGTTGCTTCAGTCCTGTAGGCGGCCTTGGTTCATTTAAGCCTACAACATTTGAAAGGTAGACTGCACACAGTGCTACTGTTTCCCTCATCTGATCCAGCATTTCACACAGTGCTACTTCTACTTGCTGCTTTTCTTGTAGCTCTTGAACAAGTCACCTTCAACAGCTTGAAAACCTACAATGATTTCCTCATGAAATAATCCATAGGCTTGTAACATTAATAAGGATATAGGGAATCTCCAAACTCTACATCCAATGCAATTTGGTTTTGTGAAAGGTCGATCATGCCTGCTCAACAGGTTGACGTTTTTGAGTCAGTCACCAGACCTGTCGATAAAGGTAAGGCAGTTCATACAGCCTACCTCGATCTGGTCAAGGCCTTTTATACCATTCCCCACTCAAGAATTATTGATAAACTCACCAAACTAGCATCAACCCGTATATCACTAGGTGGTTTGCAAATTGGCTCACAGATAGAACCCACAATGTGAAAGTAGCAGACTCCAAGTCAGACTGCCAACCAGTCACGAGTGGTGTCCCACAGGAATTGGTCCTGCATCCTCTCCTATTTGGAATCTACTTCTCAGAAGTCCAGGCCAACACAGAGGAACTCTGGCTGATCAAGTTCACAGATGACTGCAAGCTGGGAGCCATTATTAACTCCCCAAGTGATGTAGACATCCTACAGAAAGGCCTCACTGAGACGAATGACTGGTGTTGAAACCATGGCCTTAAGCTTAATGCAAAAAAATGTGTTGTCATCCCCTTTTGGAAAAGATCAGTTCCCATTAATTACCACATAGACAGGAGCTCACTAAACACTGAAGGTATTATAAGAGATCTGGGAACACAGGTTGACAGCAACCTCTTCTTCGACCACCACATTTCCACTGTGGTTAGAAAGTCCTTCTATGAGGCACATCTCATTACCAAGGGTTTTGAATTCAGGAAGAAAGAGGGCATCATCTCTCTCTGTTTTTACCTCATTAAATCAATCATCGAGTATAATGCCCCATTTGGCATGTACCTCACTAGACACATGCAACAGCTGGAAAGGCCATAAAAGTACCTCATAAAGAGGATCCTAGGCCTTAAACACGTCCTACATAGACAGACTCAAAAAAACTCCAGCTTTTCTCTGTCTCATATCATCTAGTAAGAGGTGATCTCTGCTTGACTTACAAAGCCATGTCTGACCCAGCCCTGTTAGAAATGCTACATCTAAAGAAATCTCAATCCCTCCACACCACAAACTCCAGAGACCTCAATTTCATTACCACAATCAAAAGAACAAGCTGGAGGGACAGGTTCATAACTCAGAGACTGCCCATGCTATGGAATAGACTTCCCATACATGTCAAGCAGAGCACCTCACTGGCCTTCTTTAAGAGAAATCTTGATGAGTGGATGGGAAATAGAAAGTTCACCCCGGGGATCACTCCAGTGGCTCTGCTTGATAGAGGCACTGGGAACTAACATAGGGCGGCATGATGCCAGGGCACTTCTATGGGCTAGGCTTATGAAGATTCCATGGATATTAACCTAGTACACACCTATGAACCTATTTGAACTCTTCAGAAAAGCTTCAGAAGTTCTTACTATATCTTCTGTTTCTTATAAATTACTTACATCTTACATGCAACCTGTGTCTAGTTTATAAAGCTGATCCATTTTTTTTTTTAAGTCTAAATGTTGGAATACAGTTTTGAGGGAACAATACCAGATCAGGGAACCTTACACTAAAAATAAGTAAAAGTGACAGAATAAAAATGACAGAAGCGATATGTCACAACTACCAAGGTTCTACAATAAAAGTCATTAATGTCATATAAAAATGATCTAGATGTAGATATGGCAGTAGAAAACTAAGAGAAACCTACACTTTGTCCTATACTTGGCATGCTCCAGGACACAAATACAGAACGTGCAGAGCAAATAACCCACATTTCTATGTGGATAAGCCCCTCTGTACCAACAATGGGGGGGGGGCTGCAGCCCGCCCTCCACTTAGGATATACACAACTGCAAGATCACACATTACCGGGCAAAGGGCAACTTCCCTTCCCAGCTGCAACAGCAATCTCACATTGGCACATTGATCAGCTGTTTTGTCAGTCATCTGTGATCAGCAAAACAATGATCAACAAAGCGCATATTTGATCTATACAGTCAAACCTATCTATTATTTATAAAACAAATGGAGTCCCAAAACAAACCAGTAAAAATGCAAACAGAAGACCACCAAACGTCCAATAAACTCTTCCTGGGAAACAAAATTCTTTATTACAAAAAACACACAGTTAAAAGTGAAAAGTGAATATCCACAAGCGCTTTCGCCTGAGACTATGTCAGGCTTTTTCAAGATAGTCACACATCTTATTGAGATACCTTATATAGTCAAGACATTAATTGAATTAATTCATAACTAATTGAGTAATTAGTTAATTGATTAATAACATTTGTAATTTTTCATTGTGTTGTTTGGATTTTCTTTGCAAAGCTTTACCAAACATCATTTCCAACTAGTAGTCATTAAAAATTTTATAAAATCAAAAAATAATAGTAAATCATAGCAATTGATTATACTATTAAATAAATAATACAATGCTGTAAGCAAGTTAAAAACCTTTTATCACTACGTATATTCTAAAGACAAAAAACGTTGCAGTAAAAACTACATGATAATCATACTGGTAAAAACGTTAATCAATGGTTTATGCCAAAGTGTGAATGGTGCAAAGTAGTACATATAAAAAAAAAATATATATATATATATATATATATATATATATATATATTAAAACTGACTGAATGTTAAGTTACTTGAAGCTATATTTAACAAAATGTGTAAAGATGTTGTGTTACAATGTAAAAACTGTGAAAAATACATGAATGTAATTAAAAACAAAAACAAATGTATCTACCTTGTCAACAATAAAATTTCAAACTGGGTATATGCCCTGACTATTTGGACACAATCATTTCAAGCTGTGTACCTTCCTCTATTTGGTGCAAATGTAAATCAGTTGGTAATAGTTTTAATAAACATAAACGTGAGCCAACTAAACAACATTATTATAATTTTGCTCATTTTAACTTTAAAGTGCAACTGATACTGATAGCCTCATTCATCCCTGGTGGTTTAGAGGCATCTAATCTTAGTTGCCACATTAATTCGTGTTGTTCTAGTCTAGACTCCCAATCTCCACCTCTTGGATTTATGGGCACTTGTTCTAATACCATGAATCTTAACAGCATATTGGGACAAACTGAAAGGTGCTTAAAAAATGCATTATTGTCCTTTCTCTTTTGAATATCATATAAATGCTCGTATATACGTTTACGTAGTGTCCTTTCAGTTTTTCCCACGTAAAAGCTCCCACACGTCAAGCATACTCCAAAATAAATGACTCCTTTGGATGCACAGTTAAAATATGCCGTAGATTTAATGTTAAAATTTCTTTGTTGAATAGAGTAAGTGCATCTATTATTTATCTAAATATCTATATAGATGGATAGACAGATCGTGGGGAGGTGATGTACCTACACTGAGGTTCAAGAGGGCTTAGCATCTGCAAAAAGAACCTCTTGAGCAAAATTGCTGAAAATTTGTATTTTCAGTAACTGATGACACTTTATATCAAGGCAGCTTTGGTGGACTCATTTGGCATGCATAGTGTAGTACTGCAGGACAATAAAGTTCCCATATGGGGGTGCAGGAAACATACCACCCCTTTATCTCACTGAATGCACTTTTGTGCAGATTAGAAAAGTCACTTCTGAAAGTAACAACATTTTGCTAATACAATACTTTAAGTAAGCAATGTTGGAAAGGGTGGGCATTATCAGGAAATTAACGCATGCCCAGGGTTGTTGTGAGGCCCAATGCCACATGAATTCCCTAATAACTCCCATCCTGGAGGGCATTATTGTGAATAGAGACTGGGCTTTCTATTAAATTGTCTTGCATTTGTTTGCTGCATTTTTTTACTATATACTTTTTGATTTTTCTAATGGAAAATAGTTTCAAGGCCAAATGTTTGAAACAGGCTGTAATATACAAAATTGTTGAAGTATTTTACATCCAAACTAGTAGTTATGTAAGTATTTAATGTCCACACACACACACACACACACACACACACACACACACACACACACACACACACACACACACATCAGTTGCAATCATTTTGTTTATAAAATATATTTGTTTATAAAATATACTCAGATATCTCATTGTGATCAAATAAATATAATTAAAATCATAGATTAGACGGTACAGCAACACCCCGTGCTTTGATTTTGCAGCATAGTTCAGCTGTGTCCCTCATGATGTTTGATTTGCTTAAAGCTAGTCAATAACGGCAGACATTAGAGTTTCCTGTTTCTTACTATTTATCAGCTCATGGGAAGATGTTAGGATGTTGCAGTGGTGTTATGGTGCTGGTGGTTTTAAACTGTAGCACTGCTTGCTGTACTGTAGTAAGCAGTTTACTGGAGTTTAAAAGTAAAACAGAAAAATCTTTTTTTAACTAAAATCTGAGTGCAGTAGCACTCTGTGCAGGATATAAACTGTAGCAACTGTTTGCTACATTTGTAGAAAGCAGTTTCTTACAGTTTAAAAGATTTATTTTTTTATGTGGGGAAGGAAGATGAGAGGCAGGATACAGAAACAGGACCTGAATGACTGGTTGGGGGGGGGTGTCACACATCTGGGGGTGGGGAGCTAGTAAGTATGAATGACACAGTATGCTGGTTGAGCCAGCTACACTTCTGCACACTCTCTCTCTCTCTCTCTATATATATATATATATATATATATATATATATATATATATATATATATAGAGAGAGAGAGAGAGAGAGACTTGTTTTTTTCTGGGCATCACCGGTATATTAACACACTGCTGGAGAAAGTTCATTCCCCATTCAGAATGAAGATGTACAGTTTGCCCATTTTCTGTGGCTGTTTGATGTTCTTAATGCAGTTCTGCCATACTTCTGCAATAAACTGGTTTCTCTATGTTCATCAGACTACTACAAAGAATGAACTATAGTCAGTTGATTTTTAAAATAGAAACCCATAACTTTAAAATAACATTAAACACACACAAATACACACACACACACACACACACACACACACACACACACACACACACACACATTTTCAGAAGGACAACCCCACCTACATGGGGGCTTGAGCCCCCACATGTCTTTAAATTATATATATAATAACACCATGGTTGCACTACAGTGAGGAAAAGTGGAAAAACCCACTGAAAGTGCATCAGTTCAAGCAATCTGTGGTTAAATGAGCCACTATGTAAAATCCGTGATCAAAAGCCAGTCAGTAGAACATCCCTAATGAAGTACAAACATACCAAAGTAGTGTGTTACAGTGCAGGGCCGAAATGAAAAGGCTATGATTTATGACAAAAATGTAGTAGTTCATAGGTTCACGTAGTTACTTGGTATGCAGCCCAGCAAACTATTAAGGAGCCTACCCCAAATTCCCAATTACCCCAAAATCACAATCTGGTTAAATGACTTCCTCAAGTTCACATAGTAGGCAAACAAAGGCTGAGGGAATCAAACCTTGGACCACTGGAAGTAGGTTACTAACAGTTCACAATTTTACAAAGGCTGAGGGAATCAAACCTTGGACCACTGGAAGTAGGTTACTAACAGTTCACAGTTCACAAGGCTACAAAGAGGAAGGAATCAAACCCTTGTAGGTTAAAGTAGGTTACTAACAGTTCACAATTTTACAAAGGCTGAGGGAATCAAACCTTGGACCACTGGAAGTAGGTTACTAACAGTTCACAATTTTAATCCTGAATGCTAAGTGCCAGGCTTTAGTAGGATTCTCAAATCATATTTTCAAAGGATTATTCAAAGCCTCAGAACAGAAAATAAAAATCATATAATGATAAAGGGGACTTACTAAGATCAGAACATGACTACTTCACTCACTACAATTCTATCTGATTATGTTTTCTTCTACATTATAACATGCTGGATAAATTAACTTGCTAATATAAAGTATAAACATTAACAAATTCACTTAGATGTGCATCTCCTACCATCACTGATCATCTCTAATTAACCTTTACTAATTAAGGCATTATTCCATCTCTGACTATTTAAAACAGATACTAACCATGTTTTAGTTAATACCCACCAGCACTGGCCCAAGAAGCTCGTGAGAAATTTCCATGAAGTAAGTGATGGATCACAGAATTTCCTGTGGCCATACTGTAATGGAGAGCATCATGTCCAAGGGCATCAACAATTGCCACATTGGCTCCAGTCCGAATTAGCATGTCTACCATCTCCACAGAGTCATTCTCACAGGCAAGCATGAGGGCTGTTCTATAAAACAAAAAGAAAGGCAAGTTACAGTGTGGCATCTCCAAAAGGTAAGTTATACAATGGCATCTCCAAAAGGTAAGTTACACAATGGCATCTCCAAATGATACGTTATACAATGGCATCTCCAAAAGGTTGGTTATGCAGCAGCATCTCCAAAGGGTAAGTTATACAATGACATTTCCAAAAGGTAAATTATACACTGGCATCTCCAAAAGGTAAGTTATACAGTGGCATCTCCAGTTTACAGAAAAATCAAGGAACATGAATAAGCTGGCATTAAATTGGAGGTACATCAGATCCACTCAATTGTTGCAGCTAGGTCTTAGCCAGCTGCCTCTTCCAGCCCTTCAAGTACCTTATGTTACCTGACTCAGGTTTCCTTGAATTCCTTAGGCAGCTAACATTCCACCACTTCCTCTAGGATGCTACTGTAAGGGCCCCATAATCCTTCCCAGACATAATAATTCAACATTAAGGACCCATCAATAGAGCCTTGGTTAGATATAAATTTCCCCCACTTTTAAATTATCCCATGTTTGGGATACCCATGCACTTGGACAATGCATGCTGTGAAACCCTTTGCAAATAGTTGTGGTGATAGAGATCTGAACACCTAGTGGACTTTGGATAGGGGTGGTATTTCAGTTTCACTTCATAATCTCAAATTACTGAAATCTCAAAATTCAGTAACCCGAGACCATGAATGCGAAAACCAGAATGCCAAAAGTGCATAAATGCAAATTTGAATATCTCAAATCCGCGCTTATGCATTTCCGATAAGTTGCGTGTAGTGTTATGGTCCCTGAAATCACAGGTAAGTGAGTGTTTGTGTGTGTTTTTGTATGTTGTGTGTGTGGGTAAGGAGGAGTAAATGTGAGTGTGAGTGTTGGATTTGTTGGTGTTTGTGTATGTGTGATGCATATTTGTGTGTGAGCGAGTGGAGGATGGCATGGTGTGTGGTGTTTCTTTTTTTCATTTTATGTGCGACCTTGGAGTTGGTATATATAAGTAGGGGGGGTGGGGGTGCAGCCCCCCACATGGGGGGTGCAGGGGGGCTTGCCCCCCCTGTTTATATGTAATGTAGGGTTGTGTGGTTTGTGTGCTGTGGGTAGAATGGTGTGTATGTTCAGTGGTGTATGGTGTATGCATGTTCATGATTGTGTGATTCGGGATTGTGGGTTTCGGTGGTGTAAATGGTTCAACTTCATGGTCTTGGGTTACTGAATTTCGAGATTTCAGTAATTCGAGATTATGAAGTGAAACCTTTGCAAAGTCCTATATTCATATTCCTAAGCAACAAAATAAGGGTCCATAAGTCTGTCAGATTGCAAGTCAAGGCCCACAAAGACATTACTTGTGTTACATCATGGAAGAGCATGACTCTGGTATCTGACAAACATATATCAGAGATTCAATCCTGCTATTTAATGAAAGTGGAAAAGGTTGATAATGCACCACGAAGATGGCAGCAGCTTAAGGTCTTCACATAAAGAAAGGTAGGAGGGGATCTCTTAGCACTTCAGACATGTGTTAGAGAAAGCTACATCAAATCATGTAGCTCTTTGAAGTAAGTCAAGTTCAGCCAGCATTCCCCCAAAATAAAAGTTAATTTGATAACCTTCTTTCCATCTCAGGCCTGCACTACACCTCAGCCTTGATCAAGGATCTTAGGGTGGAAGAGGTGTGTCTTGTGTTCCTACCCAGGGTGGGGTTGGGGTGCATCATGAAGACTAAGACTGACTTATCTCTAAATGATTGCATATAGCCAGCTGAAATCTAGCCTGATCCTGTAGCCTGATCCCATGATGGTGAAGGTCATGGATCTGTGGGAGTGGGACCTGTCTTCCAGTCTCTGGCCTCAAAGTTCACATAGAACAAAAGGCCACAGATGAAGAAGGTCCACCTGATCATCCTATAATATAGTTCATTTTTCAGGACCTGGAAATCAAACAGATGAGAGGTGTGTGAACTCCATTATGGAGTTTATTCTGAGCCAACACCTCACTGCCTTTGGTTAGTATACAATCTAGTACCGTTTCTGGATGCCTGATACCAGTCTCAAATGCCCCCTGTATAAGCTGCCATCTGCAGTTAATAAGAGTCAGGCTACTCCCACTGACCCCATGATGCTACAAGGATTTGAAGGATCTTGAAGCAACTATATCTGAGAAGGAGAGAGGTAATGGTACCACCCTCATCCATGTCTCTCCTGTTTTATTTTTGTTTTGGAGGTGTCCTTAGGTTATTCAGAAACAGTGTAAAATGACATTTGCCCATAATTCCATTCCTGTTGCTGCTGAAACTCTTGTTGGTATTTTTGAGGAAGACACTGGAGGATCCCATTTTCTTTCCACATTTGAAGCCTGCCATAACAAATGTTGTCAAAGCAACCAGGAGAACCTCCCTGATTCTGCTCCATCCACCCCCAAAAAGAAAAAAATGTTTAGAAACCATGAGCTGAATGGGTAGATTAAATTACTGAGCATCCCATTTCTTACTCCTAAGTGATCTTGTTGATTCATCATAGTTCCCAGAGACCACATCATCTTGCCATCTTGAAACCTGTGAGGAATCACAGAACATTAGGCAGATATGACAAGGCCGTCTACACCTATGCCATTCTAGGGCTCATGGTGTTAAACTATTCATTCATCTTACCCCATTCTAGGCTCATCTAGCACTATCCTATCCCAGTTCTAGGCTCATCTAGCACTATGCTATCCCACTTCTAGGTTCATCTAGCATTATCCTATCCAGTTCTAGGCTCATCTAGCATTATCCTATCTCATTTCAAGGTCATCTAGCACTATCCTGTCCCAGTACTGGGCTCATCTAGCACTATCCTGTCCCAGTTCTAGGCTTATCTAACACTATCCTATCTAGTTCATGGCTCATCTAGCACCATCCTATCCCATTTCTAGGCTCTTCCACCACTATTCTATCCAGTTCTTGGCTCATCTTGCACTATCATATCCCAGTTCTAGGCTCATCTAGCACTATCCTATCCCATTTCTGGGCTCATCTAGCACTATCCTATCCCATTTCTGGGCTTATCTAGCACTAGTGTATCCCAGTGTTGGGTGTATCTAGAAAAGTACATGATACACAGGCTAGAAGACCTCCTGAAGTCAGGGTTCATGTAAGATATTTGGGAAACCACGTCAATAGCCTTCATGGTAGGATACTGTTGTGTTCCCTTGTAAATTTGATTGCACTGATATATTGGGTAGAGCAGCAAGCTTAGTTGTATCCATGAGTAGAAACATATGGCTGGCACTGTCCTCCCTTTAAAGTCAAGACAGAAGACAAATCCTGAAAGCCCACTGTGAAGATAGGTAAAAGCTGCCAGCCTAGCCAGATAGAGTTATCTTTTGTATCTTTCCCTATATGGATGCTATTCACTGGTGTTAGTGGTAAGGACTGAGACTCCTTGATTGCTGGGCCAGTGCACAGTCATCACATAGTAATTGTTTGGCAGTGGTGGGATATCCACACCACATATTAACTATTTGGCAAATACTAATTGGCTTGTAGTGGTGTGGGTAGTGTGAATTCCTGTAGCTTGTGTACAGTGATCACTGAAGGTATTTTTGTACTCTAAATCAGCCATGCAGTGAATACTCAGAGTTCAGATCACAATTGTTTTATTTCATTTGTTAGCTTAGTTAGTCAGGGAGAGCAGGCAGCATGTCAGCAGAGTACGGAAAGCTGACAAGGAGTCAGCTGGCTGAGATGTGCCAGGCTAGGGGACTGGTGCATGGAAACCAGACTAAGGCAGACATGATTGCAGCTTTGGTCACAGGTGCATCAGAAAACAGCAATCAGGAGGTCATTCAGACTGTCAGTGGAGATGTACCACCCTCAGAGAATGGACAGCTCAACCTTTCTGCAGAGGACTTAAAAATCCATCTGGAGCTAAAGAGACTTGAACTGGAGGCCAGACATTTGGAAGTAGAAGCAGCTGAGAGACTGAGGTGTCTAGAGAGTGAGGACACAGGGAAACTGCAATGTTTGCAGGCTGAGGAGAATGAGAAACTGCTATGCCTGGAAGCCGAGAAAAAGGAGAGGCAGAGGTAGCATGAGAAGGAGATGCTGACTCTTAGCCAGAGTCATGGAGGTAATGGGGAAGGGAGTAACTGGACCCCAGAAGCACAAAAGGTCAGTAAATTTCTTCCAGTTTAAAGAGGGAAATCATTTTGATAGTTTTGTGCATATGTTTGAGAGGGTATGTAAACAGTATGATGTTGACCAAATGCTCTGAATACAGTTCATGACCCCCTTACCCCATGGGAAAGCTCTAATTGTGTTGTCTAAACTTGCTGATCATGAATGTTTTGATTATACTGTTGCCAAGAAATGTGTGTTAGAATGTTTTAAGCTAACACCTGAAACTTACAGAAAAAAGTTTCGTGAGCATAGATGTAAGGCAGATGAAAGTGTATGTTGCTGAACTGAGCACTTATTTTCACAGGTGGGTAAGTGGATGTCAGGTCACCACTTCTGAATGGCTGGCAGACCTTTTGGTGAGGGAACAAGCCCTTAGAACATTTCCTGAGGACATGAGGATCTAGTTAGCTGATAGACAATGTACTTCAGATGAGTTGGCAAAGAAGGGAGACCTATACCTAGCAAGCAAGGCATCACTGCACAGGAAAGGGACCCCCAGTACTGCTTATGGGTCTAAAGGAACCCATGGCCAGCAGCACAGACTGCCCCAACAGAATCTGCCAGTAGCAGGGGAAGCCACTAGTCCAGGTACACTTCCAGGACCTAGGGTTAAATGTTTTGAATGCAAACAGTGGGGCCATGTGGCATACAGATGTCCACAGAGGCAAGGTGGGTAACAAAAGATGACAGAGCTAGTAAATGGGAAAGACAAAAATGCCAATAGTAGGTTGTCTTGAGACAAGAAGAGTACTGAACTACCATCATGCAGATGTCCTGATAGGGAAGGATTTGGATGAGGCAGTACCATATGTTAATGCAGTTACATGCAGTCAGGCTTTGTGACAAGCACGTGGGTCTGATAGCCTAGGGGAGACCCAGACAGATTGCATACTTGCAGCTAGGACTGGTGAGGTGGTTACTTCAGGAAGGGAGCTACTCTGTACCAGTGAGACTGAAGGTAAGCCACAGCTGCTTGTGGGTACTGATGTTCCCTTGGACAGAGTGACTGCAAAGGACGAGGTGAGTAGTAGTACTCAGGCTGACAGTGAGGCCCACTGTCAGAGGATGCCAGACTTCCTGTGGAAGGGGAGCTGGGAAGGGTACAAAGAGAGAGGTGAGATAGGCTCAGCTTTCAGACTCTACATTGCAAGGCCTGAGACAAGTAGCTAGTGAGGCACCTGATTCTCAAGGGAATGGGGAATCTGTATAGTGGGACAAAGGGTTACTGTATAGAGAGTGGACCCCTGAGGGAGGGAAAGAAGGTGAGAGGGTACAGCAGTTGGTAGTGCCTAAAGCCTACCATCTGGTGCTTCTAGCCATAGCCCATGATATTCCCTTTGCAGGTCATAAGGACATAAAATGTACAAATAGATGTATTATGCAGAACATCTATAGGCCTGTAATTTCCAGAGTTGTAACAGGGTACTGCACGACCTGTGAGCAGTGCCAAAAGGTAGGAAAGGCAGAAGACAAGGTGAGAGCTCCTTTGATGCCTTTGCCTGTGATTGAGGAGCCATTTCAGAGGGTAGCTATGGATATTGTGGAGCCTCTGAGTACCACAAGTTCCACAGGAAAAAAGTATATCCTAGTGGTAGTGGATTATGCTACACGATACCCTGAGGCAGTGGCTCTCTCCTCCATTGAGGCAGAAAAGGTGGCAAATGCTTTGTTAGAAATTTTCAGCAGGGTAGGTTTCCCAAAAGAAATACTGACTGACAGAGGTGCCAATTTCATGTCAGACCTGCTGGCTTGTCTGTGGAAGTCCTGTGGGGTGAAACACCCGAAGACCACCCCCTACCATCCCCAGACTAATGGTCTTGTTGAGAGGTTAAACTGTACAATCAAGTCCATGTTGCAGGCATTTGTAGACCAGTTTAAGAGGGAATGAGACAAATATTTGCCCCATCTGTTTGCTTACAGAGAAGTTGCACAGGAATCCACAGGTTTTTCACCCTTTGAGTTGCTGTACAGGCATAGGGTGAGAGGACTCTAGATTTAATTTGTGATGAGTGGGAAGGTGATTGTGAATCTCACCAGGAATCTGTTGTGGCATATGTCCTAAACCTCAGGACAAGGCTCAGGGGACTCATGGGCTTGGCCCAGGAGAACCTGGCAGAAGTCCAACAACAGAAAAAGGTCTGGTATGACAGGAATGCTTGAGCTAGAGAGTATACTGTAGGGCAGCTGGTAATGGGTCTCATTCCTGTCAGACACAACAAGCTGCAAGCAGCTTGGAAGGGACCATACAAGGGGGTAAGAAAGGTAAGTTATGATAACTACATGGTGGAACTGCTAGGCAGGAGGCAGGGGCACAAATTGTACCATGTTAACATGATGAAACGTTACCATGATAGGGAGCCCTTGTGCTGAGCATTTGCAGTGGATTGCAGGAGGAGTCTGAGGGAGATCTGGTGACAGATCTCCTCAGTGAGGCTTGGACTGACACCTCAGTGGAAAGGGTAGCAATGTCCCAGCAGCTATCTCCTACCCAGGTTTGAGAAATCCGAGCAGTCTTACAGGAGTTTGGGGACACATTCACTGGGAAATCAGGGTGCACCTACCTGGTGCAGCACCAGGTGGATACAGGACCCCAAAGGCCTATTAGGCAGGCCCCTTGTAGGGTGCCTGAGAGAGTCAAAGAGATTCTGAAGGTGGAGGTACAGGAAATGTTGGAACTAGGGGTGATTCAAGAGTCCAACAGTCCCTGGTCCTCCCCAGTGGTGCTGGTGCCAAAGAAGGATGGCAGCACAAGGTTCTGTGTGGACTACAGGAAATTAAATAGTCACACAGAGTCAGATGCTTACCCCATGCCTAGGACAGATGAGGCCCTAGAGCAGCTGGGTGGGGCTAAGTATCTTACAACCATTGATCTCACCAAGGGTTACTGGCAAGTGCCCTTGACTCCCAGTGCTAGAGAGAGGTCAGCCTTTGTGACTGCTTTTGGTTTGTATGAGTTCACACAAATGCTCTTTGGGATGAAAAATGCCCCTGTGACTTTCCAGAGGCTGGTAGATCATATCCTAGCAGGAGCAGGATGGTTTGTTCTTGCTTACCTAGATGACATCTACAGCCATTCCTGGCAAGAGCACCGTCAATATGTCAGGGAGGTGCTGGGCAGACTACAGAGGGCAGGATTGACCATTAAGCCCAGAAAATGGGTATGGAAGAGGTCTCCTACCTGGGACATAGAGTGGGGAGTGGTAAGATCAGGCCAGAACCTGTCAAAGTGGAAGCCATTCAGGCATGGCCTGCACCTGTTACCAAAAAGCAGGTGAGGGCATTCCTAAGGACAGCAGGGTACTACAGAAAGTTTGTCCCCAGTTATAGTACCATAGCTGATCCCCTCACAGACATGACAAGGAAGAACAGAGCCAGCCAGCGAAATGCAAAGTTGCTAAGATGGAGCCTAGGGTTGCAAGCATATGATATGTCAGTGCAGCACTGCAATGGGATTAGCAATGCTAATACAGATGGGCTCTCAAGACAGGGAATGGGGTAAAGTATACTCAGACAGACTTAACCCTCTCAAGCAACATTTCTCAAGGGTCACTTGAAAAACTAGCTTGAGTTCTTCAGAGGGGGAGATGTGTGAAGATAGGTAAAGGCTCCCAGCCTAGCCAGATATAATTTTTTAGATAATTATGTCATTTGTAAATATTAATGTAAGCCACAGGTTTGTTCTCTTAAATGTGAAAAGACTGCATTGGATATTGAACTGCAAAAAGTAACAACAGTGCACTCTGCTGTAACAAAGCTGATAAGTCAATTATTTGATGTCAAAATTTGGAACCGATATGTCTGGATGAAAGACTTCTGGCTATTGTCTTGAGACCAGAGTTAATTTCTAGAATTGGCATGTATAATTTCTTTTATTGCTGACTTCCTGACCAGCTGCAAGATCAAAAGGGCCATTTACCTCTGAGTTCTGTTAGCCAGGGAACCAGAAAAAAATGATGTACTCTGCAATAAATCAGTGGTACTGTGTTATCAATTTAAGGAGAAAAAGAATGAGAGCATTGGAGCATTTGTCTTGAGAACATCTATCACCAGCACTGCCTGTACCCATATGTAAGTAGGATTTTAGAACTGTGTTTCTCTTAGAATTAGGAAGATTAGACTTAAGTTTTTTTCTGTGATGTCAGAACTTTTCTACTGTATTATTTGAAGTATTTCTCTGTGATCTCTGAACTCTTGACTAGCACTGTGTAAGAAGTATTGTCTTGTTTTTTTATTTATTATTAAATATTTTTAAATCTTTCAACTGTGGCTGTTTTGTGTAGAGCTAATTTAAGCTCTAAGAGTACATTGCATGTATATAGTGATACTGTAGCAAGTCACTCCAAATAAACTTTGCTGTTCAGTCACACTTACCATTTGGATAATAATATTGCACAGTAATAATTGGACACCCTTTAATAAGGGCCTTTGAGTAGCTGATAAATATTACTGGGTGGTGGCAAGTGGTACTACCATATAGTCCGGGTAAAAAGGGGCACAGCTGGGCAACCTGTGCCAGCCTTCCCCAGAAATGTCTGTGTATTGTATATATTGTATAAACTCTTATCTCAAAGTGTGTGTGTGTGTGTGTGTGTGTGTGTGTGTGTGTGTGTGTGTGTGTGTGTGTGTGTGTGTGTGTGTGTGTCAGCTACTTGAGCAGAGACACGAAGCACTGGTTGGACAGAGAAGGTGCTGGAGGTTTTAGCTTGCCCACTAGGCTGAGATCTGGACCCTATAGCTGTGCCAGTGGGGAGTCTTATTGGGGATCTGGAGAGAAAGGGAGAAACCAGCCCCAGACTGACTATGATCTCTGTGTGCTCTTAAGGGAAATTGTACTTTACTGTGTGTGTATTTATTATCCTTTCCCTATATGGACAATCCTTATTGGTGTTAGTGGTGAGGATTGAGGCTCCTTGATTGCTGGGCCGGTGCACGGGCATCACACCCACTATTTGGGGGATGTGCTCTTTGCCCATTCTGATCAGGATCTGGTTGATAACTTCCTAAAGAAGACTCATGCATTCACCTCTATGGAGGGCTGTTAGGACCCCTTTTCAGCCACTTCCAGACCTTATATTAGACCTGAGAAATGCCAAAAGAGGAACAGTCCTAATTTGTTTCCAACACTGGCTTTCACGTAGCACACTGTATTTCCCTCCTCTGCTGCTAGTGAAGTCATGCTGATTCCCCAGAGGAGAGTATCTAACATTCCTAAATACAGTAAGTCACTGTCTGCAAAGGGGCAGTTTTCCAAGGTCACATGTCTGCATAGGGGCAGTTCTTCAACTTCAGACACATTGCAGCACCATCACAAAGAGCCACTGAACTGAAGGTATGGTCACCTTTGGTGATATTCTGGTGTTTACATGGCTTCGCAGATGGAGCAGTCCATTTTTGCAGAACTATTGGGACTCCCCACTAGTACAGCTGTAGGGTTAGGTCCCCAGCCAAGTGTCAAGCCAAGTCCTCCAGCACCCTCTCTGTGAAACCAGTGCTCCGTGTCCCTGCCCCAAGTAACTGACATAACACTCTTTGAGATTTAATTTTCAAATGCACACACCTGGGAAAGGCTGGCACAGATTATCTGCTCTACCAACTTTACCCATAGCATAAGGTAGTTTCACTGCCACCAGTCATTTACTATCAGGTTCTTAAAAGGTTATCCAATTATACTGAGTGAAGTGAATATTAATACAAATGGTAATGTTGACCAAACAACAAGGCTTTCAGGACTGGCCAGAATTATCACCAAATAAATATATGCAAATACTCTAAAAACATAAATATTTTCTAAAAGGACCAGCCACAATGAGAAGTTTAAATATTTTTAATAATAAATAATAAAAGAACATGAAAATTCTAAATATCTGTTTACAATAAACACCAGAGTTTTAGTCATATGGAATATTAAAAATAACACTGATGGAAAGTTTCACACAGTTATAGAAAAACAGTATTTAGCTTGTCTCACTATTCCTGATTGACTAAAATAATCACTCTTCCTACTTACTGAATAGGGCAAGGCAAGATGGGTCAGTGGTTGTTGTTGTTGTTGTTGTTGTCAGATCCAAGAGAGAATACAGAGTGCTGATGAGACTTCAGTCTCCTCTAATATTAAAACATTATTTCTGTACATAATGACATCACATACATCTTAGTCATCTGCCTCTGTTTCCTGCACTGTCTCCCAGCATTAGAAGCTACCAGGGTTTAGCACCTATGTGCAACAATACACACAGACAGAGCTTTTCTCAGATGTGGTGCAACTGCTGGACTTCATAAAACCATAAACCCATTCCACTCTTTCTACAGGAGCTACAACCTTTCTCTAGCACAGACATTGTGTCTCTGGCTCCATTCAAAACTGTGTGATAACATTTTTATGGCTTAACCCATAAAGTAGTTTAATTTCAAGAATATTTTTCAAAGTCAGGTGGATTAAGATTAGCCTCTGCACTTTCAGAATATGCTTTTATAATGTATACATTTATACAGTTACAATAATACATGTGCATTTACTTTCCTTCAGGCAGGGCACATTGTTGATATATTTTAATATAAGCAAACCTCACAAATACATTTCCATTACAAGCATCTGTACAAATCAGCTTGATATACACAGATGACATATAGTTATTTACAAAATTCCAGCTAGCTGTGCTGGCATAAGTTATACATCCACTGTCCTACTTCTCCTGGCGTGACTGGCAGTACCTCTTATCACCAAATTCATCCCTATGTCTCGGATGCAAACAGGTAACCTGTTAATAAGTTCATCTCCCAGGTCCATGCTTACACTTATCAAGGGTATCAGAACTCATCAGAGATCTGGGATGCATGGCTTGGCTTAAAAAGTCCCTTGTGGTTGTTAGCCTAGTAAACACCTATGAACCTATGAACATCTCTCCCCCTTTAAAGACTCAAGTTAGTTTTTCAAGTGCCCCTTGAAAAACATTGCTTGAGAGGAATGTGCCTATCTGGGAATACATTATCCCATACCCTGTCTTGAGACCCCATCTGCACTGGCAATTGCTAACCCCACTATGGTGCTGCACTGTCATATGATATGCCTGCAACCCTAGGCTCCACTTTAGTAACTTGGCATTTGGCTGGCTGGCTTGATGTCACCATGTTAAGGGATTGTGGTCTTTAACTACAGTGAATTTCCATCCATACAAATAGGGTTGAAGTTTCTGCAGTCCCCATACCATGGCTAAACATTGTTTTTCTACTGCTGCATAATATTCCTCCCTAGGTTGGAGTCTACAGCTGAGATACACCACTGGGTGGTCTTCTCCCTCTGAAGAAACCTGGCTGAGTACAGCTCCCACTCCATGGTTCAAAGTATCCACCTGCAAAAGAAATTATTTGCTGTAATGTGGACTGGCTAACAGAGGGGGTCCTCCCAAAGCCCCTTTAAGCTTTTGGATTGCCTGCTCACAGGCTGGGGTCCACACTACCTTGTCTCACCTGTTTTTCCTCATCAGGTCTGTGATGGGAGCAGCTATTGGGAATGAGTATAGTACCGCGCTGTACCCAAGAATGCCCTCACTTGTTTTTTTGGTAACAGGGTAGGCCAAGCCTGGTTGCCACTTGGGCAGTTTCTGGCCTGATCTTACCATTACCCACTCTATGTCCCAGGTAGGAGACCTCTACTATATCCACCTGACACTAATTGGCTTAATGGTCGTCCTTGCCCTTTGCAATCTGCCTAGGACCTCCCTGACATGCTGAAGGTGATCTTGCCAAGAATGGCTGTAAATGGCAATATCATCCAGGTAAGCAAGGGCATAATCCCCTGCTCCTGGTAGGATATGATCTACTGGCTTCTGGAAGGCTGCCAAGGCATTTTCCATCCTAAAGGGCATCTTTGTGAGCTCATATAACCAAAAAGAGTCACAAAGGCTGACCTCTGTCTAGCCATGGGAGTCAAGGGCAACTGCTAGTAGCCCTTGGTTGGATCAATAGTGGTCAGATACTTAGCCTCATCCAGCTGCTCTAAGGTTTCATCTGTACTAGGCACAGGGTAAGCATCTGACTATGTGAGACTATTTAGTTTCCTATAGTCCAAACAGAACCTGGTGCTGCCATCTTTCTTTGATACCAGCACCACTGGGGAGGCCCAGGGACTGCTAGAATGCTGGATTGCCGCAGCTCCAGCATTTCCTGTATCTCTTCCCTCAGAGTCTGTATAATTATCTAAGACACCCTGTAAGGGGCCTGTTTGATAGGCCTGTGGGGTCTTGTATTCACATGGTGCTGCACCAGGTGGGTGCACCCAGGTTTCCCAGTGAACATGGCCCCTAAACTCCTGTAATACTGCTCAGATGTCTCAAACTTGTGTAGGAGATAGCCACTGGGACATTGGTACCCCTTCCACTGAGGTGTCAGTCTGAGCATCACTGAGGAAATCAGTCACCAGATACCCCTTAGACTCCTCCTCCTGCCATCCACTGCAAATGCTCAGCATCACGGCCTCCCTCTCATGATAAGGCTTCATCATGTTAGCATGGTACAAATTTATGTCCCTGCCTCTTGCCTAGCAGTTCTACCATGTAGTTCACATCACTGACCTTCCTTACCACTTTAAAGGGTCCCTCCAAAGCTGCCTGCAGCTTGTTGCGTCTGACAGAAATGAGAACCATCACCTGCTGCCCCACAGCAAACTCTATGTCTCAAGCATTCTTGTCATACCAGACATTTTTCTGTTGTTGGGCTTCTGCCAGGTTCTCCTGGGCCAAGCCCATGAGCTCCCTCAGCCTTCTCCTAAGGTTTAGGACATATGCCACAACAGACCTCTTGTGGGATTCGCACTCACCCTCCCACTCATCACAAATCAAATATAAAGGTCCCCTCACCTTATGCCCATTCAGCAACTCAAAGGGTGAAAAACATGTGGATCCTGGGGTACCGCTCTGTAAGTAAACAGCAGATGAGGCAAATGTTTGTCCTACTCTCTCTTAAACTGGTCTGCAAATGACCATAGCAAGGTCTTTAGTGTAATGTTTAACCTCTCCACAAGACCATTAGTCTGGGGATGGTAGGGGTGGTCTTTAGGTGCTTCACCCCACAGTGCTTCCACAGACAAGTCAGCAGGTCTGACATGAAATTGGCACCTCTGTCAGTCAGTATTTCTCTTGGGAAACCTACTCTGCTAAAAATCTCTAGCAAAGCATTTGCCAGCTTCCCTGTCTCAATGGAGAACAGAGCCACTTCCTCAGGGTATCTAGAAGCATAATCTACTACCACCAGGATACACTTCTTCCTTGTGGAGCTGGGGTACTCAGTGGCCCCACATTATCCATAGCTGCCCTCTGAAATGGCTCCTCAATCACAGGCAAAGGCATCAAAGGAGTGTTGACATTATCTCTTGCCTTGCCTATGTTTTGGTACTGCTCACAGGTCCTGCAGTACCCTGTTACATCCCTTGTAATCTGAGGCCAATAAAAGTTCTGCATAATATGCCTCTTTGTACGCTTTATGCCTATATGACCTGCAAAAGAAATGTCATGGGCTATGGCTAGAAGTGCTAGATGGTAGGCTCTAGGCATTACCAACTGCTGTATTCTCTCACCCTCTAGCCCTCCCTCAGGGGTCCACTCTGTGTACAGTAAGCCTTTGTTCCAGTATACAGACTCCCTTTTTAATTGAGCATCAGGTGTCTCACTAGCTACCTCCCTCAAGCCTCTTAGCGTAGGGTCTGAGAGTTGATCCTGTCTCAGCTCTATTTTTGTGACTCTTGCCAGCTCCCCTTCCAAAGGAAGTCTGGTAGCATCTGACAGTGGTGCCTGACTGTAAACCTGGGTACTACCTACCTCTGCCCCTTCAGTCACTCTGTCCAAGGGAACATCAGTACTTACCAGCAGCTGTGGCTCAACTTCAGGATCACTGCTACAGGATAGCTCCCCCCTGAAATAGCCACACCAACAGCCCAGGTTTCAGGTGTGTTGTCTGTCTGGGTCTCCCCAGGCAACTAGACCCACATGCTTGTCTCCAAGCCTGAGTGCATGTAACTGCATGCTCACAAGGTACTGCATTATCAAAAGCATTTCTATCAGGACATCTGCAGGGATATCCTCAAATACGTGCTTGATTCATTTTCCACCTTCCCAGTCAAGGTGAACCCTGGCCAAAGGCATTTGGAATGGGGCCCTGCCTAAAGCTCTGAGTGGAGGATTCATGATGGTTATGTCAGAGGCTGTGCCTCTCTTAGCAGTGGCCTGTTTTCTATCTACCATGATAGGATATAACTTCTGGTGATAGGTTGTTACCCCTGTAGTCGCCAGAAAACTTACCACTGACATACTGTTATTCCTACTGCTGGCTCCCCCACCTTTTGTTCCCCACCTTGCCCCCATGGACATTTCTATGCTACATGGCCCCACTGGTTACATTTAGAACGTTTAACACTTGATCCTTTTATGGTGCACTCTGTTGGGTCAGTTTAGGCTACTGTCAGCCATGCCAGGAGAAGTAGGGTAGTACCTCCTATCATCACACATAGGTTCAGAGACATATACTAGATAACAATGACCAGGGACATTAGAAGCCTAGCTGCACAACCCAAATCAATTGCATCTCCTTGCAACATGTGTGTTTAAACTGAGGGGTGTGTTAGTTAGGGGTTGCTAAAAAGATATGTGGGAGGGTACATTAGAAATGCTTACTACTGGCCTATGTCTATAGGAGATATAGGAAGCTAACCAAGTGTGAATTTATGATTTCCCATCAAATATTAGTTTGGGAATGTTTACTGTCAGCCTCTGACTACCAGAGATATGGGGGCCAACCTTGGAATGAGCTTACAATTTCCCATCCAATTTTCATGGCTGTGTCTGAATAGGCCTAGGGATGTACTCTGCTTCGCATGAATGGGGAACCTATTCTAGATCATGGGGATCCCTTGAGACATATCTGTCTCACCATCATATCATATTTATAAGTTTAAATCCCTGGATCTAGTGTTTCTAATGGTGTTCATTTTGCAGCTGTACAAAAGCTCTAACAGGGCTGGAGCTAAGGATACCTTATATGTTAAGCACAGATTGCTTGTCAATCACTTGTAGGAGACAGAGTTTACAGACAGGGCTGTAAGGTGATCTGTATAGGATAATGTGTGAATACCCTGGATTCTCTTGGTGAGGAACCTATGTGGTCAGTCCAAGAGCTGCATATGCCTAGTCAGGTACATGCTGAAGGAGGCATTGTGCTCAGTGATGGGTCTGATGTGGGCCGAACAGAGTGATACTGTAACTTCCTTGGACCTGGATGCCATACCAGTACTTATATAAGCTGGGCAACATAGAATGCTTTTCTTAGTACCTTGGCTAAGTGTTTGTCAAAGGCCATATTACTGTCTACATATGTTCCCAGATTTCTAACTACCAGGTCAACTTTTAGTGGTGTCTTATCAATGGAGTAATTTGCCTGGGCTGATGTTTTCCCAAAAGGCATTATAATGCAGTTCTTTGCATTGAGTTGTAAGCCATGGCTTTGGCACCAGTCATTTGTCTGCATTAGACATTCCTACAGGATGCTGTTGTCATGTTGCTCCCAGTTTGCAGTGATCTGCAACCTTGGTGAGCCACAGCCCACAGCAACTTGACATTAGCCTTGACCTCCAAAAAGAATATGCCAACCAGGAGTTGGTCCAGCTTGGAGCCCTGTGGCATTCCACTGTTGACCTGCCTCTTGGTGGAGGTGGTCTCACCAATCCCGACTCAGGAGTTGGCCCAGCTTGGAGCCTTGTGGCATTACACTGATGACCCGCCTCTTGGTGGGGGTGTTCTCACCAATCCCGACCTAGGAGTTGGCCCAGCTTGGAACCCTGTGGTATTGCACTGATGACCTTCCTCTTGGTGGAGGTGTTCTCACCAATCCAAACCCAGGAGTTGGCCCAGCTTGGAACCCTGTGGTACTCCACTGATGACCTTCCTCTTGGTGGAGGTGTTCTCACCAATCCCGACTTCCTGGGTACTATCTGTGAGCCAGCTGGCAATCCATCAAGTTATGCGTGGATTTATTAGTAGTTTGGTGAGTTCATCTACAATATCTGAGTGGGATAGTGCATTGAATGCCTTAGCAAGATCTGGATAGGTGTTAAGCACCATTTTTCTTCATCCATTGCCTTGGTTACCTTCTCAAAAAAAGTGTACTAGGTTGAATAGGCATGTCCTTCCCCTGACAAAACCAAACTGGGATGGGACCAGTGTCTGCAGGTCACCAATGTCTTTGTTGATCATTTCCATAATAAGTTGTTCCACAACTTTGCATATTAGAGTAGTCTGACCAATGGGTCTGTAGTTTCCAGGGCTGGTTGATGGCCCACCCTTGTGAAGGGGGATAACCATTGCCATTCTCCATTCTCTTGGTATGTAGCTTGTTTTGAGGCTGTAGTTGAAAAGTGACTCAAGTGGTCCTAATAGGTCAGGTTTCAGGCTATTTAGGACACACTCTGGAATACTGTCATGCCCTATTAAGGCTGTGTTTTTTGCCTTAGCGAGTGCCACTGTAACCTGCTCCCTGCTAATACTTTGAGTTTATGCTAATAGGGCTTTCCTATGGGGGCAGGGGGAAGTGGGGGTGAGCTGAATTTCTCAGCCAGCAGGTTTTCTATGTCATTCTGGTCAATAAAGGTGGTACCATTTACTACCAGTTCAACACACTGCTGCATGTTACATTTGAGGTTTTGAACATAGCTGTGGAAGGTTTTGTGGTTGCCTTTAACCTGGCATGTTATGTTGGCCTCATAACTGGTTTGGTTGGATTTAATTAGTCCTCTTAGTTTCCTGTTTAGCTTACTCAGTCACCAACTTTCCACATGGTGCAGGGCCTCGGGTCACTATACTCAACCCAGATACTACTGAAGCTATGTCACAAGGACCAATTCCAAACTTTTTCACAGTGAATTTTGTTTTTGTACTATGAAAGCAAATTTAATTTGAAGAACCTTGCTAAGTATTAACTTCATCTAGAAATATGTGCCTGCCTGTGCTTGAAATTAGTTTTTAACATCCTCCCTCTCTGACAGAGTTGTTCTTGTATTCTAAGGACTACTTATTAAGTTAGCCACTGTCCTTTCTCTTGACCAAGAGATTACACTGTTTATGCCAGTTACTTAGTCTTTCTGGTCAACAGGTTTCTGCATTCAGGAAATGACAGAAAACCTGTTCTACTTTGTACCTGTTTGTGAATTGCTTTGTATTGGCTAGAAACTGATTACTGTCTGTTATAATTTGACCGGAGGGTGGGAGGGTCATTGCAGTAGAATGTATTGCTAAATATCCCCTCACTGTTCTCCCCTCATTCAATTAGTCACCATCTTCCTCACAGGGCAGGTATGTGTCATATGTTAAAAAACAAAAAAAAAGAAAGAACAGAGAAACTAGTGGTCTTAAAACGTTGTTGATGGGTTCAGTCACAATTTATTTATTTATTTGACATTTATTTACCAGGAAAGTGTGAATGGGTATGTACCCATTTTCAGAGGAGGCCCAGGGAGAAAAGTTCCAGAAGCACAATTAGCAAAAATACAAACTTACTTACATGGATACATGAAAAATACAAAAAAAGTAAATTCAAATTTACATACATGGATACATGAAAACTATAAAAAAGTAAATTCAAACTTGCATACATGGATACATGAAAAATATAAAAAAGTAAATTCAAATTTACATACATGGATACATGAAAACTATAAAAAAGTAAATTCAAATTTACATACATGGATACATGAAAAATACAAAAAAAGTAAACTCAAATTTACATACATGGATACATGAAAACTATAAAAAAGTAAATGCAAATTTCCACTGCTTATAGTGACTATCATTCGTACAAAAAGTACAGGTGTACAGGTATACAGGTATACAGGTATACAGGTATACGGATAGATGAATAATAAACAATAAAGTAACAACACACTATAGAAAACTAGTTCTAGCATCTTTAATGCATGCAGACAGGTAGAGTAAGTTGGTAGATCAATAGCAGGTACAAGGATACAAAATTAGAAATGGGTGCCAAGTTGGCACGAAGCAGTGGCATATCCAGTTGTTGGACATCTAGGTATCCTTTAAGTTGAGATTTGAAGGAATAGTAGTGAGTCTGATTGCTTCTGGAATACTATTCCAGGTTTTTGCAAAACAGTGAGAATAAAGACTGACTTCATTTGATCTCTGTGGTTTATAAATAAATAGTAGATGCTTATGAGAGAAACATTAAGTCGCAGGATGGAATATAATGTTGAGGTTGATTGTGAGAATGAGGAGTCATACAGTATTTTGTATGTTAACATTAGTTTATTAAATGTCAGCAGGTGGGGTAGTTTGAACCAATTTAAGGATCTGAGAGCAGAACAGTAGTGAAAATTGAGAGGCTGACCAGAGGAAAATGTAGCTATTTTATTATAGCATTGACTGAGTTTTACTTTGTGTGAAGAGTGAAGATTTGTTAGGATAGGGGAGGGATGGTAAGAGATAAATGGAGGCAAGGCATACTTTTGTGGAGTTAATGGACTTGAATGCATCTTTAGTTATGTTTTGAAGATGGGTGAGACTGTTAGAGGAACAGACTAAAGCAGAGTTGTCAGCATACTGAACAAGGGTTGCTGCTTCACAGGCCATTTGAAGATGGTTAATAACAATGTTAAAGGGAGTGGACCCAGGAATGAACCTTGAGAAACCCCAGTGCTAACTGGTAGATAAGGAATAACAATGTTAAAGGGAGTGGACCCTGGAATGCACCTTGAGAAACCCCACTGCTAACTGGTAGATAAGGAATAACAATGTTAAAGGGAGTGGACCCAGGAATGAACCTTGAGAAACCCCAGTGCTAACTGGTAGATAAGGAATAACAATGTTAAAGGGAGTGGACCCTGGAATGCACCTTGAGAAACCCCAGTGCTAACTGGTAGATAAGGAGAGGAAACTGGAATTCCATCAGACTGACTGATATTTGTTGAAGAAAAGTAATTCGTGAACCACTGTAAGTGGTTTCTGTTAATCCAACTAGGGATAGCTAGGACAAGAGTTTATAGTGAGAGTGTCAAAAACCTTTGGCAGATTTAAAAATACAGATGAGACTATGTTACCTGACTCACGAGCTTTATTTACTGTGTCAGTAAAGGACAGAAGAACAACAGTAGTACTACACGCAGGTCTGAATCCATGTTGTGTACATACCTCTCAACCTGGAAACATCAAAAATCTGGACAAAGGTCCACGGAAAGTAGGTACAACTGACCAAAAATGGGGACGCTTATTAACATAAAATGTGCATACACAATTAGGTAACCACACACACACTCCAGTGGAATTGTGGGATACCAACACAAAGGTTAAAGTCAAGTCACTAAATACTAAATAATGGCAGGCATTTGAATTTCAGACTTCAAGTCTCTCAGAAAAACATACAATGCAAAACCTGTTATTCTAGTAACTTTCTAGATTTACAGGAGCAATACTGCCCCTTGTATTTTTGGGCCTTTGTCTCACCATTATTTTTGGCTTTGTTCCAGATGTTTGATAGCTTGAAAGGGTCTACATCATATATTCGAAATTCCAAAATATTGAACACCATAAGTTCGAACTTGGAATTTCGAATATTGATAACATTGAACGCTCAGAATAGGAAATTTTATCCCAGGAAAAAAATTTGCTGTTCCAAGAAACATACACACAACACAAGAACACCAGAATAAATAAACCACACACATACAGTTAACAAAATCCAACCCTACACTAAACCATACATACATTACTAACTGTCCACTTGCCTTAACCCGCACCCTAACCCTAAGGTTTGTAACTATTGCACATATACCCTACGAAACTATACATAAACTAATTAATACACACACACAGTTAACAAAACCCAACCTTACACTACACCATATATACATTACTAACTATCCACTTACCTTAACCCGCACCCTAACTCTAAGGTCCGTAACTCTTGCACCACAGTGGAGGAAATAGTGAAGCCACGGAACGGCCCACCAAAATCTTGCCCTAGGTAAGATTTCGATGTTCCAGGGCTTTGCTATTTTCATCCTTCAGTGTAGTGGGTTCGATATTATAACTTTCGAAGTTTTACATCTTCGAAGTTATAATATAGACCCACTTGAGAGGTATGTTTCCATTATTCTGCATGTGCAAGTGCACCAAGTTTCAGAAAGTGGGCAGTGTAACCACAGTACAACCCCAGCCTGACTCATAAATCCCCAACCCTAGATCTTCAGTTTGAGTCTAGCAGCCTCAGTCTGAGCTTGAGACAGCTGGTGAAGAAGGAGTAACTGAAAGTGGGAGCCAGCCAGAGGGAACCATGGCTGCTGAAAGGGAACAAATTAGGCAAACATTTGTACTCACTATTCAGTTTGTTCTGCATGCAAACTACAAAAGCTGGCTATTTTTGCAGAAGGAAGAAACCCCCGATGGATTGTTTACCTTCTACTTAGCTCCACTGGGAAGTACAGTAGTGGAGTAGCATTGCTGATCCCCCTATGGATTGTTTACCTTCTACTTAGCTCCATTGGTAAGTACCGTAGTGGAGTAGCATTGCTGATCCCCATATGGATTGTTTACCTTCTACTTAGCTCCATTGGTAAGTACAGTAGTGGAGTAGCATTGCTGATCCCCCTATGGATTGTTTACCTTCTACTTAGCTCCATTGGTAAGTACAGTAGTGGAGTAGCATTGCTGATCCCCCTATGGATTGTTTACCTTCTACTTAGCTCCACTGGTAAGTACCGTAGTGGGGTAGCATTGCTGATCCCCCTGTGGATTGTTTACCTTCTACTTACCTCTGTTGGTAAGTACAGTAGTGGGGTAGCATTGCTGATCCCCCTGTGGATTGTTTACCTTCTACTTACCTCTGTTGGTAAGTACAGTAGTGGGGTAGCATTGCTGATACTTTTACTAGAGTGCATAAAGTACCCTTTTCCCACCTGCAGTAAGTAAAAAAACATGTTTTTAGGGGAGGGGAGCTGGGGCTGTCACGCCATACACACGGCTGTTGTGTTATGTCAGGGCGATCATATGTTTAACCCTGCAGCAGGTGATTTCTTTGTCTCTAAATTGCATGATTCTGGAAACACTTCTGAATGGTTTCTCCAATGCTCCAGTTTTTTCTTTGGGAGTTCTTCTATGGTGGGAACTAGAATAACAAAAGATGTATTAGCACCACCAGTTTTGTAGGATGTTTCATTTATACTGCTGATTGTGGAGTGATGATGTGGCCCTGGACCTTGCTTGACTTCTGTGTGCACCATTTTCTTACTGGAGAACATTTGCCAAAATGTGGCTCTGCGGTCCCAGCGTTATTTTCTTTTCTTTGTTTCTGCTTTGGCAATAGGTTCCATCAGTAATTTCAGGAGTGCAGTATATTTCTGTTTGTGTGTCCAGGGAGGGGCTGGAACAGCTGATCTAGTAGTAAGGGGCCAGGGGTGGGAGTGACAGTATTCTTATGGAGTTGGAGTTGTCCAAACCGGTATCAGCCCATTTGAGCAGCATTGCCATTCAGTTTAAAGGTACTGTCTGCAGTAAAGGCTTTATTTACTTTTTGCATTGTAGGTTGTTATCTTATGTTACCCTTCTAAAATTCAACTTATACAACTAAAGCTCACTTGGAAGGCAGAGATTCTATAACCGATAATGACAACACTGGGATCCCTTTACTTAACCGTGCTGTAACTGGCATGAACAAGACTCATGTGCCCATATATGCAGTATATTGCCCTGCAACATTAATTGGTCAGAATTTTAAAATCTGATCAATCTTAAAATGTCAGTGTGAGGGCAGTCATTATGACAAAGCTGTAGAGTCTCACAGTGCCCAACCCAATGTGTGTTCTTGCCCTATCTTTTCCATAAGTGTCTTTTCATGACGCTGAGTTGAAACCAGCTTTCATTTAAGTGTTTGAGTAACTCCTCACAAAGGAATTACTGGAGGTTTTTATGTTGAAAATTCCAAGAGAAACACTTCAGATGACCATATGAGTTAGTATCTAATCTTATTTTGGTGTCTTTGGATGTTGACTTGTGAGGAAGGAGGCTGTAATCCAGACAAAAATAAAGCTCCCGTTAGAAACATCGACACTGCACAACTAGGTTATTTGCTAAAAATACAAAAAAAAATTGGAGCAGTTCCATGATCTATCTTTACACAATTTCACAGAATCTAATTATCACACAGTCTACCTAATCACAATTCAAAACAAACCTCCACCTTATCTAATGTAAGAATTTAGACAGTGACTTGAAAAACAACTATTTATATACCCTCATTGTCCAAGTATAGTTGCAGTGCTGCACAGTTCAACTCTCACTCCACCTGTAGCCTCTCTTCTCAAGGACACAATGCTGTTAACTCTTCAGCTGAAATTTACCTCAACTACATCTAACTTTAATTTCAATTCTCCTCTATTATGTCGCACACCAGCTCAGCTCACTGAAAACAACATGCAAACACATGCTTTCTCGAATGCTTTGTTCTAAAATATCCTCTTTAAGTAAACACATTAATGGTCAGCACTCTGTCAGCTGTACACACATAGCGATATTTTAGCTTTATGAGTGAGCGATATTTTAGATAATTAATTTCTATGTTGGTCCTTACTAGTACTTCGTATCTCCCTCAGAAGTCAGACTACACAGACCGACCATCCCAACCATCCTAAAGTATCTTTGAATACTCTTGCTCAGCTGTAAATTATAAAGAGAAGCACAAGTTATGGAGATGGAGTATCACACAGCAAATATCCAATTCCAAAATGAAGTTGACCTCCTCCTTTCTTAACTTCAGTAATTCACACACCTCTATTATTCTACACACCAGCCTCAGCTCACTGAAAGCAGAATACAAACACGTGCTTTGTTGGATCATGTGATTTGTTGCAACATACTCTTTTGTTAGCAGCCACAGGTGGTAAGTGCACTAGTAGGCAGGCTTGCAGTCATAAACAACATTTTTAAAACTCTTTTAGAGGTAGTCAGGGGTCAGGCATGGTCTACGATGCTGATAACATTGTGGGACAATGACCAAGGCAGTCAGGCATGGTCTCACGACACTGATGACATTGTGGGACAATGACCAAGGCAGTCAGGGGTCAGGCGTGGTCTCACAACACTGATGACATTGTGGGACAATGACCAAGGCAGTAAGGGGTCAGGCATGGTCTCACAACACTGATGACATTGTGGGACAATGACCAAGGCAATCAGGGGTCAGGCATGGTCTCACGACACTGATGACATTGTGGGACAATGACCAAGGCAGTCAGGGGTCAGGCATGGTCTCACAATGCTGATGACATTGTGGGACAATGACCAAGGCAGTCAGGGGTCAGGCATGGTCTCACGATGCTGATAACATTGTGGGACAATGACCAAGGCAGTCAGGCGTGGTCTCATGACGCTAATGACCTTGTGGGACAATGAACAAGGCAGTCAGGGGTCAGGCATGGCCTCACAATGCTGATGACATTGTCTGACAATGACCAAGGCAGTCAGGGGTCAGGCATGGTCTCATTACGCTGATGACATTGTGGGACAATGACCAAGGCAGTCAGGGGTCAGGCATGGTCTTATGATGTTGATGACATTGTAGGACAATGACCAAGGCAGTCAGGGATCAGGCATGGTCTCAAAATGGTGATGTCATGTGGGACAATGACCAAGGCAGTCAGGGGTCAGAAATGGCCTCATGATGCTGATGACATTGTGAGACAATGACCAAGGCAGTCAGGGGTCAGAAATGGCCTCATGATGCTGATGACATTGTGAGACAATGAGCAAGGCAGTCAGGGGGCAGGCCTGGTCTCACGATGCTGATGACATCGTGGGACAATGGCCAAAGCAGTCAGAGGTCAGGCATGGTCTCATGATGCTAATGACATTGTGGGACAATGACCAATGATGTCAGCATCAGAGAAAAAAATGTAAATAAAGAAAAAGAAAATTGTAACTTGAGGGTGCCACTGGGGAATTTGTGGCACCCCATTTTTTACCCTCAAAACCAGGAAATTCTGAGGAATTTAGTATGATTGAGAGGTATGGTTGTGAAGGAGAAAAAGGATTATTGTCAAGAAGATAATGAAGACATTGTTTGTGGATACATTTCTCTAGTATTTTGGATAGAGGAGAGAGAATAGCAATAGACCTATAGTTTGATACGTCTGTGGTGGTGCCACTTTGTGGAGGGGAAGGAAATAGAACTTTTTCCACAGGGTGGGGGCATAGGCTTCCTTGATAGCTCTATTAATGAGTATGGATACTGGGTATGCTATTGAGTCAGCTGACATTTTTAAGTATTCATTAGGAAGATTATCAGCAGATGGGTGGCAAGGTTTGAGTTTGCCTAGTAGGGATTTAATAAAGGAAGTGGCTACTGGCTGTATGGAAAACATTGAAGAGGCAACTAGTAAGAGGATGAGATCAAGTAGAAGATAGTGTTGGGAAATTGTTGATGATGGAAGCAATGCTATTTAAGAAATAAGAGTTAAGCTGGGTGGCTATAGTGGAACAGGTAGCATCACTTGAGGATTTAGGGAAGATTTATTTCCAGAATGTATATATTTTTTGATTGCTTGGCAGAAAGTCTTTGGAGTTGTTTTACGCTGATTCTGAGGTTTTACCTAAAATTGTTTTTTGTGTAAGTTCACATTTCTTTACTAGGTTACTTAATGCTCTGAACTACTGTAGATTATTTTGTGTTTTCTGTTTTGAGTAGCATACCCAGGTTTTATCTCTGTTTTTGCATGAGAGATCTGGTACTTACAAAAAGCCAGGGGGCATAGTTATTTTGGCTTGTTTCTTTCTGGCAGGAGCTCATCTAATTAAAGTGTTTAGGAATGCAGAGTTGAATTTTTGATTGCTTCATCAAGGGGTAAGTATATAAGGAAAGACCAATTAATAGTACTTGGTATATCTGTAAAGGTCTGTTGGTTAAAGTGGGTTAGGATGCATATTGTTGTGTAAGTGTGTTGTTTAAAGGGATGACTGATAAGTCTAGTTGTATAGATAGGTGATAATCACTAATAGAGTCTGGCAGTATTTTGGATTCAATGTACTTACTTGGGTGGGAAACTAGAATCCAGTCAATAACTGAGCCTCCATTGTGTGTTGAGTTGATATAGGTTGGATGAGTTATGAGTTATGATAAACCAAAGAGGTTAATGCTGTCTGTAGGGAAGTGGGACTTAAGTTTCTGCCAGTCAATGTTGACATCCCCTAATGTTATGGCTTCTAAAGAAATATTGGCTGACACCCAGGGTAGGATATTTTCAAAAGCTGATGGATTGTTTCCATGGGGGGTATGTAGAGTGCATTAATATAGAGACTTGCATTTTTATTTAGGTTAAGATAGGTGATAGTTTGGCTTTGTCAAAGCAAGGTATGGGATGGTAGTGTGTAGTTAAAGGAGTGGAGTTTGGCTATAGCATGGCAGCACCACCTCCTTGTCTTTTGAGTTGCTCAGCTCTGATCATGTGGAACCCGGGGGAAGTATTTTGGTATTGTTGATGTCAGGTTTGAATCAGGTTTCAGTTTCATTGACTACTAATATGTAAGGGGCTTGCAATGTTATCCAAGCAATACATTTGGTGATTTTGTTACAAATACTATGAATGTTTACTGAAATAAATTTGAGTTTATTATTAGCAGTTGGATGATAGGCTACAGATGGGGATGGTGTGAGACTGGGACCTTTGTTAGGGTGGATGTCATCACAGAGTAGTAGAAATTTTATTAAAATGCTGGAAAGACAGTCTTTAAATTTGGACATATTGTAAGTCTCTTTGAAGTTAGACAATAAAGTGGTGTTTAACAGAGTTTAGGTTTAAAGAACAAGCTATGGTTGAATATAAATAAGTGAGGAGTGATGGATAGGGAGCAATGTTTTTTTTTTAAATTGGAGAAATAAGCAGTGCCTGTAGTAGGGAAGAATGTAGCTGGAATTGGAAATAGATATGATGAAAGGGAAGTTAGGCAGAAAAGCACAAATGTACGGAGGGTAAGGAGAAACATGGTAGAATTAGGACTGGAGGAAGTGAGAAATGTGTAGAAAAGCAAAGCATGCTGAAAAGAAAGAATAGCAACCATCTTTTTCATTGAAAGGATGGATATGCAATATAGTGTCTGTCTTGGAAGGGCTGCGGTTTGTCACAGTCCTAATAAATACACAAACACCCACAGACGTTTGACAAATTTTATTGTGATAAATTGCTTAACAACATTACTTTACTGAAACATAAAAGACATAAACAACATAAGGGCAGTGTTCTTGCTCACCCCTTGAATGCAGTTCGCTAATGAAACAACAACAAAACTGCATCAAACATCAATCAAATCAACATACAGGCAGCATCCCCGCTCACCCATACATACAATAGCCAAAGACAAGGCAGCGTACCTGCTCACCTTGGATAAATAGCAAAGGCAGCGTCCCCACTCACAACATCCTGTAGAGGGGGAACAGAAGAGAGTCAGGCCTGACCCTCTTCTCTGCCCACCAGCTCTTAAAGGGCTGTTCCCCCTCAAACAATACCTTTCTTCACAACATCCTCCACCATCAAACCCAAATTAAGGTTAAATAAATCCAAACCAAAATTGTTGAGGTGAACACCATCTGGTCTATACCACTCTGGATCCTTACTGTCAAACTCTACATGCCAGACAGTATGTACCCCAATTTCTGCCAAATATTTTGCCAACTTAAAATTGACATACCTGTGAGCCTTCTCCATGGTGGCAGAATTCTGTGCCCCTTTCCATACCAACCGAGGAATAATCTCAGACCAGATAAAAACCATCCCCGTATACATCCTCCGCAACGCTAAAATGTCCTCATGAACTTGATAAACCAACTGCCTCTTTGGTACCCTGCCTAAGTCATTGGCACCTGAATGAATTACTAACACCTGAGGCAACCCCACTTAACCTGTAACCCATTAAATTCTTGCAATATTTGACTCCACCTTAGCCAAATGATTTTTAAGCCAAAATGATCCAAACCTAGATTTATGCCATTGGGTCTAACCTCCGCACGCCTAGCAGCCCAGAATATGAAGGAATGGCCCAAAATTATGGTCCATCTCCAATCTAAGAGGAGAGAGAAGAAAAAAATGTTTTTTAAAAACCTAGCCTCTACAGGCTATTTAATATAATTCAAAAAGGCATTGGATGCCCACCGACCCCAGCTGTTTGATTACTTCCACTGACCTAACTTCCTTAGCCAGATCCGATGCCCTACCCATCCAAAGGGAATGTGAAGAAAACTTATCCCCTTGCAAACCCACACTCCAAAGTGCCCTTCTCATAACCACATTCAATTGCTCACCTGTCAATGTTTTATCATTCACTGCTGAAAAAAACAACCCTTGAATTCTACCCTTCCATGCCCCACACAACTTCCTTCCCCAAACTACTGGACATCTCCAAGCTGCCCCCACCTCCTCCAAAACTATGGGTGGCTCAAGCACCTCCTGATCTGTCTTTGAAGAATGCAATCTAATATGCACCGCCCTAGGTAATATCAATGCATCCTCCCATACCAATGAACCCAATAACTCCAACACATGAAATGCACCGCAATACATCCAAACACTAACTGTACACCACAACACATACTCATCCAAACAACAGCACACTTTACTCAAACCCTTTAACAACATTTTTAAAATACCCTTCATAACCGGCCATTCGTGCTGCTCCCTTCAACTCCAGCCGACCCTTTTAACACTCTACTCACCACCCATGACCTAGTGAAATCCTCTAATCCAACCAACCAAGTATACGCAGCAATGGCTGCTAAGGCCACCCTCACCATTTGCACTGTCCTTCCCTGCCCCTTCAACAGGGTTAGATAACGTAATAGTGAATTCGCAGAACACGTAGTCCTCATCAGATAACTGCTGAAAATATTTGTCAAATTCAAGCAATGCCCTACCATAGGCTCGTCTCGTGGATGCCGCCCATGATTGTTGCACCAACCTGTCAATCACTATTGCCCAATCTGCCAAATGCTGGGTGGGACAACTGACAGATGCAAAGCCACTTCTGAAGCCACCTGACGGAACCTGCAGAACTGAAAACGAGACAAACTATCAGCTATCTCATTCGAAACCCCTGGTACATGCAACCATGTAAAAGAAAAGTTAATCAGCAACCTATGCAACACCAATTTCCTAAGAATAAATAACATGCGAGGTGCTTTAGCCATTTTTATCTGTAGCACTCTCACCACCGGAGAATTATCTGAATGGAATACCACCCTCCACCCCTTCAAGCGATCCTGCCATACCACCGAAGATGCCCAGATTGGCATCAACTCCAAAAAGGCAAAATCCCGTTTCAGCTCCTCTGACCAATGCTCCAGCCATGGAACAGCAAACCATTGACCCGCAAAGTAAGCACCCATTCCCGACCCTCCAGCTGCATCAATAAACAACTGCAGTTCTACTTGTATAACCCAATTCAACTGCCAAAATGAAATCCCATTAAACTGTTGTAAAAATTCCTTCCACAAATCTAAATCCTCTCGTGCCAACTTACTGACCCGTACTCTGTGGTGCTTACTCTTACATCCTTTCAACAAAAATGCCACATACCAACAAAACATCTGCCCAGGATGCACCACCCTGCACGCGAAGTTCAACAAACCCAACAATTCCATAACATCCTTCACCCGAACCTTAGGCCTAGACTTCACCCAAATGATCTTGTTCCACAGCCTAACCATTTTACCTTGAGGCAAACAAAACAAACCCTGCTCTGCGTTTACTGACAACCCCAAAAATTCCAAGGCCCTCGCCGGGCCCTCCAACTTATGCTTAGCCTCACACATCCCCACAAACTCTTGCATAGCTACCTGCACCCCTTGCCTACCTTCCCCCACCAATAAAAAATCATCCAAATAGTGTACGTTTTGCTGATCCTCCACCCTTTGCTGCCATATCCAGTGCAACACTGAGCTAAACTTCTCAAAAGCAGCACATGCCACTGCACATTCCATAGGCATGGCAGTTTCAGAATAAAAGTTTTCCCCTACCACCATGCCTAATAATGGCCAATCCCTTTCCCTCACAGGTAGTAATGAAAAGCTGACTCAATATCTACTTTAACTAACCAAGGGTCCTTGAAACTCCTAATGACCGGAACTGCATCATCCAAAGATGAATACGTTACTCTAGCAACTTCACTAGGAATGAAATTATTCACTGACTCACCCTCAGGGTACAATAAATGATGAATTAAGTGAAATTCACCCTGCTTTTTCTTGAGAACAAAACCTAATGGTGACACCTTAAAGTTAGGGAAAGGAGAGTAACAAAAAGGACCTAACACCCTCCCAGCCTGAGACTCTTTTTCCATCGACTCTTGCAAAATCATCACCCTGCCCTTGAGAGACCTCAAAATTCCCCCCATCCTCCTGCCCCCCACCAATGCAGACTTAATTGAAAACCCTTTGGAAAAACCTTATATTAATTCCCCTGCTACCACCAGCAGCAGATAATGCGTCAATAAGTCCTTCAATACATTCACCTTAATAGGTGAATGGTTTCCCAAAACTCCCTCTACCTCCCTGAAAGGCCCCCCTCCTTTGACCATGCCCACCTAGCAATGCTGAACAGGAACTATTCCAACCTCTTATACCTCTAAAATGCAGTGCCTGACCCCCAACCTGACCCCCACCCCCCACATTGTGTAAATGCATGCGCCCCCATAGACTTCGAGCAAATCTACAATCCACCCAGGAACACCTACCGGCATTAAAAGCCCAACATATCCTTGCACCTCCCCTCAGATGGCTGAGATAATTTGCTACCCCCTCCACTGGTATCCATCATGGTGGACAGCCAAATGTCCAGATGTCTGACCTCCCAATGCATAGATTTATCTTCTGCTTTACGCTTGTGAAATCTTTGGTCATACCATAACCATGCATAACTGGGATTCAACCTCTGTGCTTCCCTTCTTCTTTCTGCTGCTCCCATTAGGGGTTGCCACAGTGGATCATTTGTTTCCATTTCTTCCTGTCCTCTGCATCTTGCTCTGTGACACCACCACCTGCATGTCCTCTCTCACCACATCCATAAACCTTATCTTAGGCCTTCCTCTTTTCCTGTTACCTGGCAACTTCATCCTTAGCATCTTTTTCCCAATATACTCTGCATCCCTCCTCAGCACATGTCCAAACCAACATAATCTTGCATCTCTGGCTTTGTCTGCAAACCTTCCAGCCTGGGCTGACCCTCTAATATACATATTCCTAATCCTGTCCACCCTCGTCACACCCAGTGTGCTTCCTTAATAGTTAAAAAATAAGCCAAAAGAGGAAGAGCCAGCAAAGTGTCCCTTTCCAAACATACCACCATATAATAAATGAAACCTAGGACCCAATTATCCCATGTCTTAGCCTGAAACCTCCCTACCCTTTGGTGACCTATCACAGCCAATGCAGCCAAGAGATCCTTCCCATTATCTGTCTCCACTTCAGTCAACCGCTGAACCCCATCTGCATCAATCAATTCAAAAATATTGACGAACTCTCCTTTCCAAATCTTCTCCTTCCCTAACAGAGATATGTGCGGGGTCAATAAAATGGGAGCCCCTTCCTGTTGCAGGGCCTGTGATATCAAACAATCCCCCAGCCATAAACCAAAATCAGACCCTACCTCATGGACATCCAGCCCTAACTCCTAATCTATCAGGGACAGGGTATCCTCAAAAAACACTCAACACTTGACTAAACCCTCCAAACTGCTACCCAGTAGCCCCCTATAGACACCCTCACTGCCCCCTATCTCACCCCCCACACCTGCTCCAGTCTCCTCACCCCCCAAGCTTGATGAATTATTACCTGCAGCTGATACAGGGGGTCACCACCTCTGTAGCCTTCTCCACCAATGCTGTCTGTTTGGCTTTCTTCACCCTGGATGCCTGGGTTGTAGTCATCTGCCGCTTCATACACATGGTCACACCCTGCATGCTAGTTGTTGGTACCTTCGCAGGAATGGCATTGAACAAATCTTAAGCCTGTGCTACAATACTGGCCCATCTCTGTCTTAAAGCCTCTGCCATAATCACCTAGAAAGAAACAAAGACGTTAATGACAATAAAACTTGGCACAATAAAGTTAATCTCAATAACTACCTATTCTGCCACAAACCCATTCGCACTCCAGCCATGCACACTGTAGTCACCACCGCCTAGGTCCCTCTGAAATCCCAGTAGAAAAAAAAAAAAAAACCTTGCCTCATCATCATGCCTTTGCCTTAATATTAATCCTATCTAAATCACCACACATACCTCTCCTGCCAAAGCATGCATCAGCAGCAAGCTAAATTGTCTCCATTTTCTCTTTTTTTAACATATACCACACATGCACAGAAAGCCACACAGCCGGACAAGCCCAGGAAAGCAGAGCATCTCTGCTCTGCCCCCTCAGCACTAGACCACCAGGAAACCATACAAGGAGCAAGAACCAGACTCCGCCATCACCGCGCACCACCACAGGACCACACTAGATCACCAGGGAGAAAATCAAACAGCCATCCCACACAGACCGCTAGACCACCAGGGAAGCAAACCAACTGAACAGCCATCCCACACAAGCACCATACACTAGATCACCAGGGAAGAAACCAAACAGCCATACCACACAACAAAACCGCTAGACTACCAGGAAACAAATGACCAAACAGCCATCCCACACAAGCACCATATGCCAGCACTAGACCACCGGGGAAAGAACAAAACAGCAGCAGCCATACAACCCTCTTATCCATCCCCACTGAAAGACCGCACAAACACACTACACCACCACAGAACACGGCCATGCTACTTACTACCGCACAGCAACACTAGACGCCAGGAATGAACGCTAGGGGGTTAACTGCTTGAAAAGCAAAGGACTTGAAAAGCAAAGGGATTTAACATCCCCTTTACTTATTTCTCGCTTTTTTTTGAATATCCATAGAATGCCGCACAGGCGCCATTGCACATGTGCATCCAGCCATTAATGGTCAGATGCCAGCCTGCGAACTACCACAAAACCTCCTCTATGGACCACACAGCACTAGACCACCTGGGAAAGCTAAACAGTAGCAAAAAAATTAATGGCGCAGCACTAGACTACCAGGGAACGTAATATTACACAACTTATAAACGGTGCAGCACTAGACCACCAGGGAAAGCTAAACAGTATCAAGAAACTTAATGGTGCAGCACTAGACCACTAGGAAACATAACATTTCAAATAAACCACACTAGCCCACCAGGGAAAGTTAATAAATACACAAAAACCTTCCTAATAACCTAACAAACCACTTAAAATACCCCTTTTGCCCAAAAGCTGATGCCACCACAGCCTCAATTAACTGGAAAACAAGCCCCACACCAGAAACATACCTAACACAACATTTAACCTTCTGATGTATCCGTTTTAAGGAAAAAAAAAAAGGAATCCTTAAAATCCCAACAAAGCTGTGCTCCCCTCACTGCTTATAATTACCCAAGGCTTACCTTACTCACAACCTCAGGTCGTCTGAGACATGATCCTGCCTCACAACAAGACCACACCAAAATGTGCTTATTCACTCTGGATTTCCTTTCAAAAACCCTTCAAGCTACACCCCTAACACTACCTAACTTTCCTTCAAATCCCAACTCACTTAACTCTTTCCTAACTCTTCTCAGCCACCCAAATAACCTAGCACAGCTACCACCCATCACCCCCATCCCAAATTAAACAGTCCCGTGACAAATTCGTCTGTGCCAAACTTCACTTATCGATGGTAATGTTGCATTCTAGTGCTTGTGCATGCTTAAATAGACTGATGAAGGGGTAATTGGTGGGAATGGTTAATGTTGGAGTCAGTGAAGTGCTTGTACATACATACAGTACCTGCTTACTCTGGAATGGCTTATACACTTTAAGTTGATTTCGTTGATCTCCCATATAAGTTCTGTGTTGTAGTCAGTAATTTTGAATTTCAAACTGTTGTTTTCCCTATATATATATATATATATATATATATATATATATATATATATATATATATATATATATACGTGTGTGTATATGTCTGTAAGTGTGTGCATCATATATATGCATAAAAACATACACACATACACATGTATATATGTATGTATGCATGAAATTGGGTCTGGCCTCCAGGAGAAGAGCATCTTTTGGTTCAGTGGTGCTGAGGAACATCCTTCCATGAGCTACCCAGGCTCTAAGGTAGCTGGGGACTCTGTCCTACAGGTTGAGGATAGAATGAAAATTGACAACATCAGATAAATAAGTTATATACTCTCCATAACATTCCATCTGTGTTATCCATTTGTTTTTTGTCATTCTTTCTCAACTACCTACCCTCCAACCCCCTACCTATCAGCTTCTAGAATCAGATGCTTTAGACCAATGCAGAGTGTATGGCCAAGAAAGGACAGGTGCACATAACTATCAGGGAAATTAAGGTGGTGATTCTAGCTTTAGCACAGGTATGGGATGCTTCAGACACCCACCAGCTGAAGCCCCATGCCTGTCCTCAGCATATTAGTGGAGTGGCAGTCCTTACCTTGTTTTTCTCTTTACATGTGCCCTTTCTGTGCCCCCTTTTTGGTCATTGTGTGTAATTTTGTGTTTTCAGGGCTGGTAGGTATGTACCTCTGCAGCATCACTCATTGTGTGTCATTTGGTGTTGTCAAAGGTGGTAGGTACAATTTTTGAACAGCTGCAGTTGTGGTGGCCACATTGTCATTTTGTGTGGTCTGACATAATTCCTCATCAAACGTAAAACCACAGCAAATAAGGAGCCACCAAGCTGCAAAAACAAGTCCTTTGTTATTTCACCACAACTGCATACTTTATTACTTCAGTTAAAATAACAAACAATCCACATAGATGCGTTAATCCAAATATATCCGTAAGCGCTTTCATTTAAGCTCTGTTAAACTTCATCAGACATGATGATTCCTCGTCAGATATGGAAAACTGCAAACAGTCAATGGGCAGCGCACAAGGCCAGATGCTTACAGAATGGGTTCATGCATGGCTTGATGCACAGGGTCAGCGGATCAACAATCTGCCATGACAGCATCACCACAGAAGATGTTCACCTTTTCAGAAGCGATGGTGTTCACCTAACTCAGGATGGCATTGCATTGTTCTTGACTGACCTCCACAATGGTGAGATGACAGCTATACATGATAAATTGGTACCATGCAGCTACTGAGAATGATGAAGTAGGAGGGAGGATGGCATAATGGTTAAGGTGTTTAACTTGGAGACACAAGGTGCATGATTTGATTCTCACATAGGGTAATTGGCTCGGCTTAAAATGGCCCACAAGGGCAGTTAGCCTAGTACTAATCTATAAATCTAATCTATGAATAGAAAACAGCCATGACCAAGTAGGGCCAGTATGGTAAGTAAAACTTTATTGTTATATTTTAAAAACACCGTTGTCACTACTTACAACACAGGAAAAGAACTGCTAGGGAACTTGTACACATGCTGAGTAACACTTCCTTTTCAGATTGTAAAAGGATTATCTGTATGCTGTGCTCAGGTACAGATAACCATTTGATTATGAATTGTGTTATGTGAATTATGATATTTTTCTAAGTTTGACAAATAACTGTGGTAGGGAGCTGTTCAGTATGCTGAGAAAGGACAACTGTTTGAGGAGAGTGCTACCAAGTCCAAGAGAATGTGTCAATAACCATCCTGCAATATTTATTTTCTGCTTTTATCAATCATGTAAAATTTAGATGACAGGAAGGGCTAACTAATACAGAACTGTTATAAAACTTTTACAGCAATACTCCTGGCTTTTCCTGACAGATGGTAATGATTCAGTCTTACAGAACACTTGCACCATGAATGTAATGAATGTTTGCTGAAAAGGTTATGTGGAACAATTATCACCATTGTAAGAGCATGCAGAATCTTACAGTCAAGACATGCAGGTGATAATCACTTTATTTGTGCAGTTACAGTACAACACTGAGTCATTAGCACTTGTCAGGTAACATTGTAACACTATGTACAGTTACAGTATAACACTGAGTCATTAGCACTTGCCAGGTAACATTGTAACAATATGTACAGTTACAGTATAACACTGAGTCATTAGCACTTGTCAGGTAACATTGTAACAATATGTACAGTTACAGTATAACACTGAGTCATTAGCACTTGTCAGGTAATATTATAACAACAGTATAACACTGAGTCATTATCACTTGTCAGGTAACATTGTAACAATATGTACAGTTACAGTATAACACTGAGTCATTAGCACTTGTCAGGTAACATTGTAACAATATGTACAGTTACAGTATAACACTGAGTCATTAGCACTTGTCAGGTAATATTATTGAGTCATTAGCACTTGTCAGGTAACATTGTAACAATATGTACAGTTACAGTATAACACTGAGTCATTATCACTTGTCAGGTAATATTATAACAACAGTATAACACTGAGTCATTATCACTTGTCAGCTAACACTGTAACAATATGTACAGTTACAGTATAACACTGAGTCATTATCACTTGTCAGGTAACACTGTAACAATATGTACAGTTACAGTATAACACTGAGTCATTAGCACTTGTTAGGTAAAATCATTGGCAGCTGTCACTGTTATTCACATTACTAAAAGTCATTATCACAGTGCAAGCACAGGTGTGGGACACTCCATATGTTTTTTGAGTGTTATACATATTTTTCAGATTTAGTTGTAAAAGTCTGGAACTTGCCACAAAAGTAAATGCATAAACGAACCTCCAGCACAGTGCCAAAATACAACTTTTATTCCAGTGATTTATGTTATACATATTTTTCAGATTTAGTTGTAAAAGTCTGGAACTTGACACAAAAGTAAATGCATAAACGAACCTCCAGCACAGTGCCAAAATACAACTTTTATTCCAATGATTTCAGTTGAGTGCTTTTATCCCCTAATACGGGGACTTCATCAGAACTACATTACATTGCCTACACCACCTTTTATACATAAACCACACCCCAATTTTTTTTCATTAATTAATTACCAACTTGTACTACATGACATCCAACAATTTGTCCTAAAATTTGCTTTAAAAACATATATGAACAGTAAAATAATATGTACATGTTATATTGTATATTTATAAATATAAATGTTTTAAAAACTTTTATACATTAAAAGAATTACTATTTATAAACCTAAAATGTTCCTAATCTTACGCATACTAGCAATACTGATATTTTCATTAATGCCTGGATATATGGTTGCATTTAACTGCAACTGCCATTTGACTTCACATATATCTAAGTGTGCATCTACCACCCTACCCTGAGCATCTTGTACTACTTGCTGTAAAACCAAAAATTTAAATACATGACCTTTGTGTACCTGTATATGCCTACTCAGGGCATTGGTGGATTGTTCCCTATTTATGTTACCCAAGTGTTCCCCTATTCTTTCTTTAAAATGTCTACAGGTCTTCCCTATATAAAATACTGGACATTTAAAACATTTTGCCATATATACATTTTTTCTTATACAATTAAAACATCCATAAATAAATATATTCCTTCCATTAAAACAATTTTATTATGTGTTTCTAAAACTAGCTGCTCGTTGATTATCAGTACCCAAAAGGCCACACCACTACCCCAACTGAAAAGCACCCCACCCTCAGCCATACTAATAACAATGGGACCAACTCATCATCTTATTCACTCTTTCTGCATACTAACCCATGGCACATTAGTTATAGAGCTAGACAATATTACAAATGTTTGAACAATCTCCTGAAGCTTATAACTAAGTATAGTCCTAGCCTTCTACTTGGTGGTGACATTCACCCCAACCCTGGCCCATCCACTTCTGATATAGGTTCATAGGTTCATACTAGGCTATCTGCCCTGAGGCAATTATAAGCCTAGCCCAATTCTGTATGGCTTACGCCACCCCTTGATTTGAGTATACTGTGCCCTTTTTAAGGTTTAGTTTACTGTGCCTCTGTCTAATAGTGACATGGGAGTAATCCCTGGGACAAACCTACGATCCTCCATCCACCTATCGAGATTCTTCTTGAAAAGATTCAGTGAGGTGCTCTGCCTCACATGAACTGGAATTCTATTCCAGAGTGAAGGGAGCCTCTGGGTTATGAACCTGTCCCTCCAGCAAGTTCTATTTATTTCTGTGCTGAGGTTCAAGTCCCTCGAGTGTGTGGCTCTAAGGGATTTAGATTTACTGAGGTGGAGCATGTCCATTAATTCTGGATTTGACATAGCTTTGTATGTCAGGCATAGATCGAAGTAGGCGGTATGCAACTGAGTAGAGCTGGAGTTTTTAACCGAGCAGCATATGGCATCTGTTTGAGACCCTTGATCCTCTTGGTGAGATACTTTTGGGGTCTTTCTAATTGCTGCAGGTGTCGGGTAAGGTACATCCCAAAAGGGGCATTGTATTCTATGATGGGCCTGATGAAGGATGAATAAAGGGGCACGATTACCTCTCTTGATCTAGATGTGAAACCCTTCGTGATGAGGTGGGCTATGTAGAAGGTCTTTCTAACCACTTTGGCAATGTGGTTTTCAAAGGAGAGATTGCTATCAACTTGGGTCCCCAGGTCCCTAATAACTTTCTCTGTACTTACTGGGTTTCCGCCTATGTGGTAATTTGTGGGCACATTGTTTTTGCCAAATGGTATGACTATACATTTTTTGGCATTTAGCTTTAAACCATGGCACTGGCATCAGTTATCTGTCTCTGTGAGACCTTTTTGAAGGATGTTTGTGTCAGCTGGAGAGTTGATTATGGTGCCCAGTTTGCAGTCATCTGCGAACTTGGTGAGCCATAGTCCTCCCACGTTTGCCTGTACATTGGAAAAGTATATACCGAACAAGAGTGGTCCCAGGACAGAACCCTGTGGGACACCACTTGTGACCGGTTTTGAGTCTGACATGGCTCCAGCAACTCTCACTCTGTGGGTTCTGTCTTTGAGCCAGTTTGCGACCCATCTTGTGACATAGGGGTTTATATTTAAGCTGGATAGCTTATCTATGATGCCCGAGTGGGGTACTGTGTCAAATGCCTTTGCAAGGTCCAGATAGGCTGTGTGGACTACCTTCCCTTCATCTATGGCTTTGGTGACTGTTTCGAAGAAGTCAACCAGGTTCAAAAGGCAGGTAACACTTCATTGTCAGTTGTGTTAGGTTTTAACCAGGTCTCAGATAGACAGAGAATCTCAGGGGAGTGGACAGCTAGGCCAACTAACTCTCTCCTGGCCTGTCATCTCAATATTAGGAGCATCAATAACAAGGTGCATGACCTGCATGCACTCCTAGCTGTCCACTCCCCTGAGATTCTCTGTCTATCTGAGACCTGGTTAAAACCTAACACAACTGACAATGAAGTGTTACCACCTGGGTATAACATGCACAGGCTGGATCGTGTTTCCAGGAAGGGGAGTGGGGTAGCTATACTCTACAAATCTGAGTTGAATGTAACCTTAGATGTTATTCAACCACCTCAAATTAATAACTCCAAAATTCTTGCCACTAAATTGCAACTTAGCAAAACTAAATGCATCAACATCATCTGCATGTATATTCCCCCTGGCAATAATATAACCACACTTGAAGACAGCCTACACTGGCTATCATGCCATTACCCACAAGAGACCCTATTACTTGGAGACTTTAACATAGACTGGGGCATCTGTTCTTCAGATTCTTCTTCTACCCACATTAACCTGTATGCATTTACACACAAATAACCCCCCCCCCCAGCTAGCTAGGTAAAACCAAAAATAAAAAAATACTAGACTACTGATACATAAAAATAGTAAACTTAACACACTGCTGGTACCCTCCCTGATGACCTAAGTGACCACCTTCTCACTTACATAGTTAAGCAAAAAGCCATCAATCCTCAACAACCCCTACTCAGAAAAGTCAGAAACAAGAAAGACTTTGACCCTGCCAAATTCCAACAGGAACTTAACTCCTGCAACTGGCCTAGGTTAAAACACCTCCCCTTAGAAGAAGCAGTTGCATATTTCAACAACAAATTTCTTGAACTCCTTGACTTGCATGCACCAGCCCACTCAAAGTGAACAAAGGCAAAAACTGCACCATGGCTGTCGAAAGAATCCAGACTAAAAATTTGCAATAGAAACAGAATGTGTTCTCTATGGTGCTCCACTAAAAACCCACATGATCATCTTAAATACAGGCAAGCTAGGAATGAAACTAAAAAATCCATTTTACAAGATAAAAAACAATACTACCATAATTTACAGACAGCAAACCAGAACAACCCTCAGAAGTTCTGGGCCGGTCTAAATAATGTTCTTCATCCTGGAAAAATGTCTATCCCTATCCCCGCTGCTACTAGTAATAAATTACCTGAAGTTGTAACCATTTTTCGCAGAGACAATCCAACCCTAGCTAGCCAATTACCTCCCAGCTCCCCTGCCCCTGATAGTCTCACTCCTATAAACCTGCCCTCATTCAGCTTCCAACAAGTGTCCACGTCACTTATCTGTACCTTGATCAAAAAATTAAAACCCACCACCCTCTCTGCTGACCAACTCCCTGCCGAGTACCTTCAAAAATCAGCTGAGGCCATTGCCTACACAGTTTCCATACTAATTAATCGTACCATAGCAGAGGCTATAATTCCCACCATTTGGAAAACATCCCACGTAATCCCACTACATAAAGGAGGTTCCTCCACTGAATTCTCCAACTATAGACCAATAGCTATATTTCTCCACTAGCTAAGGTTATGGAAAAATGTATTCACAAACAACTCATGCACCACCTAATTCAAAACTAACTAATGGCTAATACTCAACACAGCTTCCATCCAAACCACAGCACAACCTCAGCCCTACTAGCACTTACCAGTGCCATAAATAATAATCAAAACAATAACCGCATATCCTCAGCCCTCTTCTAAGATCTTTCTAATGCGTTCAACATGGTGTATCACCAAATGTTGATTCACACCCTGCAATCATTCTGTCTAAATTCTAAGGTTGTTCAATGGTTTAAATCCTACCTCAATAGAAGGCTGTTCTCTGGCAGAACAACCTCTCTAACCTATTACCTAACATCCTTGGAGTACGGTAAGGCTCCATACTAGGGCCCCTACTGTTTTCCGTCTTTATCAATGACATATACAGTCATCCCTAATGTCAGCTCTATCCAATAAGCTGATGACTCCACCCTGATTTGCTCAGCTGCATCTCCCTCAGACTTGAGGTCAGCTACCCAGTCCACCTTTAATACTATAGAAAACTGGCTCTCCCACCATCGATTGTTGCTTCTTCTTCTTTCAGCTTCTTCCCGGTTAGGGGTCGCCACAGCAGATCACCTGTCCACTCATAATTGGCAGTGGAGTTTTTACGGTGTTGAGTTGCCAGCCCGGCGCCCAACCTTCCACAGAAGGCACACACATGCATGCACTCACACCTAGGACCATAGAGTGTCCAATCCACCTACAGCATGTCTTTGGGATGATTGTTGCTAAACCCCAAAAAAACTAAAATGCTGTTATTCTCACCAACACAAAGGTCAGCTGCTTTTACCTTCACCATAAATGCAAAAGATGGCACAATAATCACCTCCGACCCTTCCACTAAACTATTGGGAGTCATTATTGATAATAACCTAAAATTTGACCTTCATGTCAACCAAATAATTAAGACCATCAATAGAAAACTTGGGTCACGGTATAGAATAAAACCCTTTCTAACCCCTTCAGCTAAGATTGCCATAGTTTGCTCTCATCTGCTTTCAACACTAATATATGCTTCCCCCCTTCTCTCTAATCTAAGCAAGACTGCACTCAGTAGACTGTCAACCTGTTACAATCACATTGCCAGGTTTACCACTGGACTACCCTTTAGAACACACCACTGCATCAACCTTAAACAGCTTGGGAGGCTTGAACTTCCCAGTCTAATCCAATATAACCTACTGATTATGGCTAACAAAATCCTTTATAATCCAGATAATACATCTGCTCTTAAAAATATTATCACCCCCCCTATAACAATCCAAGACTGATTCGATCCTCGAATAGACTACTTGTTCAGATAACCAAAATTAACAATGTATCCAGTTATTCAATCTTTGCAAATTCTGCAGGCAGAGCCTGGAACCTACTTGCGGCCGACATTACTTTGCGCTCCTCCCTATGCCAATTTAAAACTAAACTCAAACAACACTTAGCACTAAACTGGCCTTGCCACTGTAACAAGCCTGGCTAATTCTCACCAAGAATGTGAATACAACTAATCTAATTACTGTATAATTTTTCCCCTGACTGTTATCAGGGGGAAAAAATCTAATTACTGTATATTTTTTCCCCTGGCGATTACCAGGGGTAACTCACACTTGTGAAATTGTATATTCATGTCTGCTTAAGTATTCTTTGTAAATACCATATCTGTAACATTCTTTCTATATTATCTGTAATATGTTGTCATTGTTTTTAATGTATCTGTATCTGTTTACCTTGGAGCTTTTCTCCCCAGGCCTCCACTGAAAATGGACATGAATCCAGTCGAACTATCCTGGTCAACAAATGTAAAATAAATAAATAAAATAAAATATGCCCACAAAATTTACACATCCCAGACTTATAATTTCATGTATTTCTACTACTTTTGTCATTGTGCGAACTATTGTCCATCTCCAAAATATTTTTGAATGACTGATCTCTCCTATAAACTATTTTGGGTTTTAAGACAACTTTTCTCATTATATTTTAGTCCATAGTTAAAACCTGCCAGTTCTTCTTTATTATTTTTGTCACTATTCCAGAATCTTGATTGTACGTGGTAATAAAACTTAACTCACGATCTTCCTTTTCATAAACATGATTGCTTCCTTGTTTATTTATTAAGTTAGCTTCATATATCCTCAGAATGAGTTTATATATTCCACCTATACATTTACCCATCACTTCCTCTTTTATGGATTCCAATAAATTGAACGGGTACACTCACCTTTTAAACAAACCAGTAATACATCTGATTTCATGTTTGAACTCCACATACCCATTTTAAGTTCACATATGAATATATTCACAACAGAATTTCATACTTAGATGTAGCCCTAAAAGTGAATATAGAACAAAAGCAGCTAGAATCTGAAATATATAGGAAACCCACATTCTCAAATGCTTACTTAATTATGAGAGCTGGCACCCACACCATCAGAAAAAATCAATAGTTAAAGGACAGATGGTGCAAGAGCCAGGATGGTAAGTGGGGATGAAAGCGCTCAACTAAAATCATTGGAATAAAAGTCATATTTTGGCACTGTGCTGGAGGTTCGCTTCTGCATTTACTCTTGTGGCAAGTAGTGTCTTGGTCATAGTTATAAAGTATGAAACTTGCCACCTTGAAGACATTTTTAGTACTTACAAGATGGAAAAAACTTTGTATGGTGTACACATCATAGTTTTGTTACAATTATGGTTATGAGAGTTATGATATTTTTTCATATTTTGCTAAATATGTTTGCCAGGGAACATGTCATTAGTTCTTGCCTTTGATACTAATCTAAATATCTTGTTTCTACTATTTTTCTCCTAAAACAATCCCAGCTCTCCAATCTGAGTAAACTGCTCTAGGACACAGAAACTAACAACCTGAAGAACAAGGACCCTGTCCAAACTCCCTTCAGTCTCCACAGTTGAGCAACCTATCCCTGTACTTTCTCAGTAAAGGGGGCATGAAAGTATGTGTCTAAACTATCACGGCCAGTATAGCCTATAACTTATTATTAGATCTAGGTGGCTATAAAGCGCTAGCCATGAAAACCAGCAGCTTTACTCACTCCCCACTCTGTAACCAATCTAATCTTCTTTTCCCACCATTTAAAGACACTCTGAACCATGACTCCTTTTCTTGCATTAGGAACCTAAACTCCCTCCTTTTTTACCCTGCTTACAATAAATTAATTTGGGCCACCAGGTGGCAGACTTGTCCCTTCCAGGCCTTGAAGCCTTCTCCTGACCTGTACTATACCTTTGCTATATACTGTTTATCCACAGACTTGCTATTAAACTGTAGCCCATAACATCTATTTATTTTTATGGATAGCTCTCACACACCCTCCAAATAGCTCTATTATCTAATCTTTTAACTTAATTCCAGTATTTAGGGTTACCTACCTACTGTAATCCCTGCTTCAACTGATTGTTCTTTTCAGCTCCTTAACTCTCTTGTCCCTCCCAGCTCCATTCATCCTGCGGGCTCACTCTGCTCCCCTACCCTACCCCAACTTCCCACCCACCCCTACTACTCCTAAGCGTATACATCCTCGCCACACCCTCTTCCTCTCCAATCCAATCACAATAGTCATCTTGTTAACATTCTACGTACACCCCTCTCTAAACACCCCTAGTATAACTCCTCCCCTTTAAAGAACATCAGTAAGCTTATTAGTCACTATGCAAACACGACCTTTCCAAATCCAACTAAAGCTCCTAATCATTGTCTTTCTCCTACTTTCTCTAACAGCAGCCTACCTGCTAAACTCATATGAACAGTCAAAATATTTACAGCTGAACTTCCCTAATGCACAAACAAGTACTATACCTCTAATTAACTCCCCAGAACACATAAATATAACATATTTACCTAGCTATTTACCTGCTAAATATCACAGACTGACCCATATCAAATACAACTATCTAAAACCTAAAAATCCTCTTCACCATTACTTTAACCTCCACAATCCCTTAAACAAACTATTACACCTATCCTTACTAGATGGGGACATTCATCCTAACCCAGGACCAGGACATAAAACAAGTACAGAACCACAAATTTATGTTCCCTCTACCCCAAATATCCCAATCTAAATCTCCCAACTCACTCTATATAGCTCACCTCAATATTCACAGCATAAATAATAAAATTGCCCACCTCCATGCTCTCCTGGATGTTTATTTCTTTGATATACTTTGTTTAACAGAAACATGGCTAAAACCCACTACACAAGATGTTGAAATTATTCCATCTGGACACAACATCTTGAGACAAGACTGCAAAGTAAAAAAAAAGGAGGGGGTGTTGCTATCCTTTATAAACAAGGGCTACAAATATCCATACTAGATCTTGGTTCCTCTTCTGAAAACAATGCAGAAATCATTAGCACCAAACTTCAACTTAATCCCAGCAAATCCCTAAATATAATATGTATCTACTTGCCCCCTGGTAACAACATCACCAATCTGGAAGGTATCCTTACTGAACTCTCCACAAAAATTCCCCAAGAGACAATAATTCTTGGAGACTTTAATATAGACTGGAAAGGACTGCTCTACTGAATCACCAACCACCCATATTAACCTTAATGGCTTCTCACAAACAATTAACTCCCCAACCAGAATTAATAAACCCAATAACAAATAATCCATCCCAGACTGGATTCTCATAAATAATCACCAACAACTCTATAATGTAGGGACCCTCCTTGACGATGTAAGTGACCATTCTCTCACTTACAAAATCAGGCAAATGTTGAGCTCACACAACCCAACCATATATAAAACAATAAGAAGCAATAGAAACTTTAACCCCAATAACTTCCAAGCTGAACTAAAAGAATGTGATTGGTAACCTATTAAATACCTCCCACATGACGAAGCAACAAACTACTTTAACTCAAAATTCTTAACAATCATTAACCACCATGCACCAAACTGTTCCATCAAAATTAAATCTAAACCCACCCCATGGCTTACAAAGAAAACCAGGCAGAAAATTCAACAGAGAAATAAAGTTTGGGAACTATGGAGAACAACTAAACACCTCGTAGACCAACAACAATTCAGGCAAAAAAGAAATGAGACTAAGAAAGCTATACTCGAAGATAAAAAAAAAGCTTTTATTTCCACCTCCAACAGACCAACCAAAATAATCCAGAAAAGTTCTGGGCTAGCATAAACAGACTACTTCAACCAGGCCAATCCGCAACACCACCCCCCATAGGATCAAATTCCGACAATCCAAAGTAAACTGCTAATGCTTTTAATACTGTCTTCACTGAGACCATCCAAACACTTGCTAATCAACTAACAGCCAATAGCTCTGCCATTCCAACCAATACTACTAACTCTCTCCCAACTCTAAACCTGCAACCTGTCCCAACTTTCCTCATCTGCAACCTCTTAAGTAAATGAAAACCTACTACCCCCTCAGCTGACTAGCTACCTGCTGAATACCTGCAAAAGGCAGCCAAAGTCATAGCTTATCCTGTATCATTGCTGATAAATATAATCATACAAGAAAGCACTATTCCCACCATCTGGAAAATCTCCTACATTATCCCCCTACACAAGGATGGAAACTCCATAGAATATTCTAACTATCATCCCATAGCACTACTTTCCTCATTAGCTAAAATAATGGAAAAGTGCATCCACAGACAGTTACTAGACCACCTACTCCAGAACAATTTATTGGCCAAATCCTAACATGGCGTCAGACCTTTCAACCGTACAACAACTGCACTCCTATCCTTCACTGACAGCATCAATAAATAAAAAATGTAATAACAGTCTTCTCTCTGCAGCACTTTTCATCGACCTTTCAAAAACATTTGACATGGTCAGTCACCACTTACTTCTCAATATTTTAAAATCCTTCTCTCTGGACACAAAGACTATAAAATGGTTCCAGTCCTACCGTGATAATAGACAACAGGCAGTGCTATGGGACAACAAGCTCTCATCCCATCTCCCAGTTACCCCAGGTGTTCCTTAGGGCTCTGTATTAGGCCCCCTCCTTTTCTCAATAATTATCAATGACCACAGCCTAGCTATTCCTTTAACTAACTGTGTACAATACGCAGATGATTCGACAATAATCTGCTCAGCTAAATCTCAATCCCAACAAAAGACTCTAACTCAGACAATGTTCAATAAAACAGAAAACTAGTTTCTACAATTCTGCCTCCTCTTGAACCCCAAAAATAAAACTAACTCCTCCTCTTCACTTCTTCTTCTTTTGGCTGCTCCCATTAGGGGTTGCCACAGCAGATCAACTGTTTCCATTTCTTCCTGTCCTCTGCATCTTGCTCTGTCACATTAGCCACCTGCATGTCCTCTCTTATCACATCCATAAACCTTATCTTAGGCCTTCCTGTTTTCCTGTTACATGGCAGCTTCATCCTTAGCATCTTTTTCCCAATATACTCTGCATCCCTCCTCAGCACATGTCCAAACCAATGTAATCTTGCCTCTCTGTCATTGTCTGCAAACCTTCCAACCTGGGCTGACCCTCTAATATACTTATTCCTAATCCTGTCCATCCTTGTCACACCCAGTGCAAATCTTAACATCTTCAGCTCTGCCACATCAAGCTCTGACTCCTGCCTTTTTGTCAATGCTACTGTCTCCAACCCATATAACATAGCTGGTCTCACTACCCTCTTGTAGATCTTCCCTTTCACTCTTACTGGTACTCATCTGTCACAAATCAATCCTGACACTGTTCTCCATCCACTCCATCCTGCCTGTACTCTCTTCTTCACCTCTCTTCCACACTCACCATTACTCTGAACTGTTGATCCCAAGTACTTAAACTCAACCACCTTCAACACCTCTACTCCCTTCATCCTCACCATTCCTCTATCCTCCCTCTCATTCACACACATATATTCTGTCTTAGTCCTGCTGACCTTCATTCCTCTTCTCTCTAGAGCATATCTCCACCTCTCCAGGGTCTCCTCCACCTGTTCCTTACTCTCACTATAGATCACAATGTCATCTGCAAACATCATAGTCCATGGGAACTCCTGTCTGATCTCGTCTGTCAACCTGTCCATCACCATTGCAAATAAGAAAGGGCTCAGAGCTGATCCGTGATGTAATCCCACCTCCACCTTAAACGCATCCGTCACTTCCACTGCAGACCTTACCGCTGTCACACTACCCTCGTACATATGCTGTATCACTCTTACATACTTCTATGACACTCCTGACTACCTCATACAATACCACAACTCCTCTCTAGGCACCCTGTCATATGCTTTCTCTAAATCCACAAAGACACAATGCAACTCCTTCTGATCTTCTCTGTACTTCTCCATCAACACTCTCAGAGCAATCTCCTCTTCACTCCTATCTGTAAATCACTCCCAATGAACTTTTCAGTCTTATCCAGTAATGGTACACTCATATCTCCTGATCCAACAACTAAGCTTCTAGGGATAACCATTGATAACAACCTGAACTTTGAAACCCATATCAACAATACCATAAAAACTGTCAACAGGAAAGTCGGCTCCCTCTATAGGATAAAACCCTTTCTCTCCCCACAAACTAGAACCACTATTGCCTATTCCCACCTTATCTCCACACTTCTCTATGCTTCTTTCATATATACTAACTTGTCAAAAAGTAATCTTAACAAGCTAGCCAACACTTACAATAGCATTGCCAGATTTGCTACTGCTTCCTCCTTTAGGACACATCACTGCCATAACCTGAAGCAATTAGGCTGGTTAGAGCTTCTGAATCAGATTCACTTTAAACAACTCACCACTGTGCACAAAACCCTTTTCCAATCTACCAATACTCCAGTACTTGCTAGTCTCATTACCCAATATAAGAACCTTTCAACTTTACGCTCATCTAATAAAGTACTTGTATCAACATGTAAATCTAATAACATGGCAGAAGATGCTCTGTTCTCAAATACAGTTGGAAAGTATTGGAACCAACTCCCCCATGAACGTACATCACTGTCTTCATTTACACTTTTTAAACACAATCTGAAACTCTATCTTAAATCCCATTGGTTATGTCCCTGTACAAATCCAGACTAATCTCATACTATATCCCAAATACCCTCTCTTAAGACCTAATTCCTGCTCTAGCTGTATCTTTTTAGATCAGGGCCTGTCCTTGGCAAAACATATCTTATCCTAATAGAGATAATTTAAAATGCCTAGTTAAATTCTTCTGCATATAACTCTAAAGCATCCCACCTAAGACAGGCAGCAAGTATTGTTTAAACTGTGAGCATTGCTGAACTGTTGAAACTTGAAGTATGCATTTGTGTAACAATTACTTTCTAGTTACTAATGAAGTCTTGTTCATAAAGTCTAAAATATCTTATCTAATGCTTGTAACGTTTTTTGTATAAACTGTGAAGATTCCTGAACTGTTTAAAATTTGTAGTATTTAACTGTATAACAACTAGTACCTGTATGTTAGTAGTCTAGTAATCTCCTGGAGCTTATCTCCCTGGGACTCTACTGAAAATGGACAAAAATCCAGTTAGATTATCCCGGTCAACAAATGTAAAATAAAATAAAATAAATCAGGGTAAGTAATACCTCATTATGAAGTCAGTATTAGTAGTTACAGGATGGAAAAATGACTGTGTCTGTATGCTGGACAAATGTACAGATATCACATTTTGTTTAAGACTTCGCTTATGATAAGATAAGGGTACTCAAATGAGTCACACTCCATTAAGTAGTCACAGAAAGTGTATTTAGGTGGCCCACAGATTTTAGCGCTCATGTCATCCTGATGTTCCTTATTTTCTTTTCCACGTAGCTATGTATGCTTCTACTCTTTTTATATACACAAGTAGGGTGACCCCCTAAAACCCTTACAAGCTGCTGATTGTCAGTGAGGATGGCCAGATTTCCTTAATAATGGCTATAATTGTATTGAAATCTCAGGTGTAAGTTAGAATGCAACTGTCTTTACTTTTCTCTTCTTTTGGGTTAGGGTGTCCTCGTTGCATAACTCTACAAAAAGGCATATTCCACATAGGATCATTGTTAGTTTTATAGGTTCATAGGTGTAGACTAGGCTAATGCCCCTGGAGTCTTTACAAACCTAGCCTACATGAGTGCCATGATAGAATCTCTAATCTCTCTAGGATCATAATGTAACATGTTTGATTCATAACCTCATTTTCATGATCTTTCATATTTATGAGGAAAAGGGGCCAAATCATCTGTGGTAATGTGTGCTAATCTGTAGCTTTGTGATTTTATTACATTGTGCTTAGTTTTCACTGGATACATACTATCTCTGTGATGTACTGTATGTAGCTCACTGTTGTTGGTTTCCTGTATAGATTCATAGGTGTGAACTAGGCTAATGCCCCTGGAGCCTTTACAAACCTAGCCCATAGGATTACCCTGGCATTGTGCCACCTGACCTTAGCTCCTAGTGCCTCTGTCGAGTAAAGCCACTGGAGTGATCTCTGGGGTGAATTTTCTATTTCTCATCCACTCATCAAGATTTCTCTTGAAGAGGGCCAGTGAAGTGCTCTGCTTGAGATGCATGGGCAGTCTCTGGGTTATCAACCTGTCCCTCTAGCATGTTCTGTTGACTGTGGTAATGAGGGTGAGGTCTCTGGAGCATGTGGTGCGGAGGGATTGGGATTTCTTTAGATGTAGCATTTCTAACAGAGCTGGGTCAGACATGGCTTTCTAAGTCAAGCAGAGATCACCTCTAAGTAGACAATATGAAACAGAGGAATAGTTAGAGTTTTTTTAGTCTGTCCATATAGGACAAATGTTTAAGGCCTAGGATCCTCTTTGTGAGGTACTTTTGTGGCCTTTCCAGCTGTTGCAGGTGTTTAGTGAGGTGCATGCCAAATGGGCATTGTACTCAATGATTGGCCTAATGAGGTAAGAGTAAAGGGAGACAATGACCTCTTTCTTCCTGGATGCAAAGCCCTTAGTAATGTGATGTGCCACATAGAAGGGCCTTTTGACCACAGTGGCAAAATGATGGTCAAAAGAGAGGTTGCTGTCAACCTGCGTTCCCAGATCTCATATAATGCCTTCTGTGTTCAGTGGACTACCATCGATGTAGTAATTCATGGGAACTAGGTTTTTCCCAAAGGAGATGATGACACATTTTTTGGCATTGAGCTTAAGGCTATGGTTCTGACACCAGTCGTTGGTCTCAGTGAGGCCTTTCTGTAAGATGTCAACATCACTTGGGGAGTTAATAATAGCTCCCAACTTGCATTCATCTGCGAACATTGTCAACCAGAGTCCCTTCATGTTGGCCTGGACTTCATAGAAGTAGATACCAAACAGGAGAGGACCCAGGACCAAACCCTGTGGGACTCCACTCATGACTGGTCAGCAGTCTGACTTGGAGTCAGCTACTTTCACACTCTGGGTTCTACCTGTGAGCCAGTTTGCAACCCACTTAGTGATATAGGGGTTGATGCCTAGTTTAGTGAATTTTTCTATGATTCCTGAGTGGGAAATGGTATCAAAGGTCTTGGCCAGATCAAGGTAGACTGTATGAATCACCTTGCCTTCATCCACAGCTCTGGTGACTGACTCAAAGAAGTTGACCAAGTTGAGTAGGCATGATCTGCCCTTCATAAAACCAAACTGTGTGGGATCCAGAGTTTGGAGATTCCCTATAACCTTGTTTATTAGGTTCATGATGATGCATTCCATAGCTTTGCATATCAGACTTGCCAGGCTAATAGGGTGATAGTTCCTAGGGTCTGTAGTTGCTCTTCCTTTGTGGAGAGGGATGACTGTTGCAGTGTGCCATTCGATAGGGACAAAGCCAGAGGTGAGGCTGTGATTGAACAGGGCAAACAGGTGAGGTGCTAGTCCACTCTGTAGTTCATGCAGAACACAGCCAGGAATATTGTCATGTCCCATAGAAGCTGTATTCTTGGCCTTGGACAGTGCTGTTTTAACCTGTGCAGCAGTAATACTGGGTGCCTGGCAATCTACTGGTATTGTGACTGTTCCCTTGGTGGGGGAGGGGTAACGTTGGGACTGAATCTGTCGGCCAGTATATTAGCAATATCTGTTGGCTCAGTATAGGAGGTACCATTGTGCAGTAGCATAGAGCAAATCTGAGTATGACCATGGAGATTCTTTACATAACTATAGAAGGCCTTGTGGTTGTCTTTACTATCTGCTGCAATTTTGTTTTCATTGCTAGCTTTAGAGGATTTGATGGGGGATCTCAACTTTTTGTTGAGGCCGATAAGGGAGTTTTTCCAGTCTTGGGACTTCACCTTATTCCACATCAGTTTCCTCCTTCAGTTGTAGAGTTTGTTTATGGCAGGGGACCACCAGATTGGCTTCCTTTTTTTGGAGGAGAGAGTCTTGGTTTTATTGGATATGGTGAGATTTATGCATTTGTGTATGTGTTCATACAGTGCATTGGTGTAGGATTCAGCGGTCATGCAACTGATCTCCATTTGCATGGGTGCCATGAAGTTAGCCACCTCTGTTTTTAGGAGCCCAAAGTTAGCTTTGGAGAAGTTTTTCATGGTGGTTACCTTTGCGGGGGGGGGGGGGGATTTCCAAGCTGATTAGTTTGTAGTTGGATCTAACCAGGGAAGAGTTGATTACTGGTGTAGAGCAATGGTCGGCCATGTTAGTAATGACCAGGTCAAGGATGTTGCTACATCTAGTGGGGGTAAGAACGAGCTGGTCCAATGCATTGGAATTAATGAATTCCAGGAAATGTCGGGCAAGTGCATTGGTACATGAGTAGTTTTCCCAGTTAATGAAGGGGTAGTTGAAGTCAACCAGTATGAAAGTGTTAGGTTGGACCTTAATACTCTCCAGGGTGCTTAGGAACATAGAGTGTGAGTCTTGGGACATGGTTGGGGATATATAGCAGGCTACAACCTGAATCGCTGTCTTACCCAATGTTAGCTGAACCTGAAGTATCTCAGATGAGTTATGTTGGGCTACCAGTCTGGAGGTGTGCGCATCCTTTATGAATATGGAAATACCACTGCCTTTGGCACTTTGGTACAAATTCTGGGGTCAAAAGGTGTGGAATGAGTTATAGCTTGGTAGTGCAGGGTGCTTTCTGCTGCCGTGAACCAGGTCTCTGTTATGGCACAACTGTCTATGTTCTCCAGTTTAAGGAGTGCTTTGAGTGAGTGCATTTTGAGATTTAGACTTCTAGCATTGAGTAGCATGACCCTGAGATTGTATTTGTTTGTATCTGTTGTGGTGGGAATTTGGTCTTTGGATCACCACCTAAAAAAGGCACTATAGGGGTGGCAAGAGCCTTGGCCAGTATACGGAAGCCCAGGGGTGTCAGATGCAGGCCATCTCTGGCAAAGCATTGAGGTCTGTCAGTCATGTCAACCTAGGCAGACAGATACTGGATCCCCTTAGAATGATACCAGAAACTTAGCCAGTTGCTGAAATCAATCATTTTCTGCTTGTACTGTGGTATCATTCTGGGTGATGGTAGGATGCTGCTCAGGGCTTGGGTCATACCCACCAGGGCTACATAATCCGAGAGCTCCTCCATGTCTCTTTTCATGTAGTCCAGGGAGGTACATTTCAGGTCATTACCACCCACATGTACAATGACTGAGTCATATTTGTACCTGTTGTTGAGGGACCTGAGTGTGTGCATTGTGTGGTGGATCCTAGCACCTGACAGGCAGCTGACTGTTACTTTCTCTTTATTCAACCTAGTGAGTGAGACATCAGTGTGCCTCACTATCAAGTTGTCTATGACTAGTCTGTTGAGCATTGTGTTTTGCCTTAGGGGCTTTGGTTGACTGGCATACTGTTTAGGAGAGTTATGTGTCTCATGGTTAGTGCTGTGTTGTGGGGGTCAAGTGCGGTTTCTACCTTGGAGGTCTCTGTTGTTTGGGTAGATTTTTATTGAAGTGCACCTCTCGCAAGTCTGAGTGTTGGGAGGTAAGAGGAGAGGGTTGTCAGTGTACATGAAGCAGTTGCTACATTGCCTCAGGATACCCAAGTTCACCAGGTTAATAGGAGAAAGCACAGGGAACTGACCTTTAGACATGCCTGGAGGGGTTGGCATTAATAAGTACTGGAGCTCTTTCCTTGTAGAATATTTAATGTTGGTAGCACTTTTGTGTGCTACAATAATTGCTACAAGAAGTCTGGTAAAGTGCTAGATTAAAGCTAGTAAAAGTGCAGGAGAGGAGAGAACTAGTAGATCTAAGGGAAAAATTGAAAGGCAGGCTTTGGCACTGCTCAGAAGCTTACAAACAGTCCCGGATACAGCAAATCTGTATCTGGACTAGACTAGTTGCAGAAAATGTGGAAACAAGCGTAAATGCAGGCTTTTAAACCAGAAAGTTGAAAGAGATGAAAAAGCTGCCCAAACAGCCAATAAACTACAATTTCTGGCATGAAACCACTCCTCTTATGGCAGCTAGGCTACCTATTGCTTACCACTTCCACTGATAAGCTAAGGCTTGGGGGCTCAGAAGCTTACAAACAGTCCAGGATACAGCAAATCTGTATCTGGACTAGACAAGTTACAGGAAAGGCAGGAAACAAGCTTATAATTTAGAATTATTTTAGCAATGGGGAAAGGGAGAAGGGAGGAGCAGAAGATAATTCAAGGTTAAGAAACTAAGTGGGTTGGCCTTCTTAAATGTTCTCTCTGTATTAGGTAAAATGAGTTAATGGCACTAGAGGAGTGTCCCAGATCAAATTTACAGTAGGGGTGGGCAACTGCAAAGCCACAAAGTAAAAGAACAGGATACCAATAGGGAGGGAGGGTGAGAAACAAAATCAGTTATATGATACACTCCTTGGCCTTAAATATGAACAAATAAACAAACACAAACATATGTTTAACAAATCGAGAAAATTTCCAGTTAATACCTCACACTAGCTAGGAAAGATTTACAAACAGTGTGACAGTAAAAACCTTATTTATCAGGCACTGTGAGGCAGACAATTTTAGTGAAACTCTGCAGATTGGTTTATAGCTATAAAATACAGTAAAAAGTATGCAGCAGACAATACAAGTGCTATAAATATCTATAATAAGCAATAACTAGTACAAATAAGCAAAGAACAGGATACTTAATGTTATATATCACAGATCAGAGTTTTGCTCAGTGCCCTTCCTCCAATTAGCTCTCTGTGAAAATGATTTACTAATATTCCTCTGTCTTTATCATTTTTTTTTCTTGATTTTATTTCTTGTCGCAGATCTGATAAAGGCTTTATTGTATTAGTTAGCCAAACGCAATTTTAGTTAAAACTCTTTTTATGTGTATATTATGCTTTTCTTAATACCTGATCTTGGAATGTGGGCTGCAAATAGATAGGTAGTGTTTTCCATAACTAGGATTTAGTATAATCTAATCAGTAGTAGTGTGTGGCAGTGGGTACTGGCTGTTCTAAAATGCACTTTTATGGCCCTGTTTATATTGTTTGCTGTGAATAGGTTGATTTAAATTTAAACAATGCATATATTTTCCTGTCCTACTTCCGAGTATATAAAAGATGATATGTTTAACATTGCTAAAATATTTCTGACTTTTTGTTACTGAGGATCGCATGAATGTGATGAATAAAGGCTTGTTGCTTTGGAACACAACCTGGGTTTCATGATTTTTGGAAATTATTGTGCCTGAGCTCATCAACAAAGTTTTAAGACTACTAGTTTCTCTGTTTTTTTTATTTTTTCCTCAACACTAGTGGTTGTGAAATAGGAACAAGACAGATTCCTGTGCTTGGTCATTTTTTATGTGTCATATGTTATTACATTTCTATTTGTTTTCCTGTTCCTGGTCGTTTTTATGTGTCATATGTTATTACATTTCCATTTGTTTTCCTGTTCTTGGTCATTTTTTTATGTGTCGTATGTTATTACATTTCTATTTGTTTTCCTATTCCTGGTCGTTTTTATGTGTAGTATGTTATTACATTTCTATTTGTTTTCCTGTTCTTGGTCATTTTTTTATGTGTCGTATGTTATTACATTTCTATTTGTTTTCCTGTTCTTGGTCATTTTTTATGTGTCGTATGTTATTACATTTCTATTTGTTTTCCTGTTCCTGGTCGTTTTTATGTGTCGTATGTTATTACATTTCTATTTGTTTTCCTGTTCCTGGTCGTTTTCATGTGTTGTATGTTATTACATTTCTATTTGTTTTCCTGTTCCTGGTCGTTTTTATGTGTCGTATGTTATTACATTTCTATTTGTTTTCCTGTACTTGGTCATTTTTTATGTGTCGTATGTTATTACATTTCTATTTGTTTTCCTGTTCTTGGTCATTTTTTATATGTCGTATGTTATTACATTTCTATTTGTTTTCCTGTTCTTGGTCATTTTTTATATGTCGTATGTTATTACATTTCTATTTGTTTTCCTGTGCTTGGTCATTTTTTGTGTCATATGTTATTACATTTCTATTTGTTTTAAAAGTGTGTAGAACAATGAAAAGACTTGGTAGTGTACTGTATTTGTATCAATTTTATTCAAATCATATAAGTTTTATGAATGTTTCTCATGTGATGTCATGAATGTTTAGTAAGTGATGGCCTTATATAGTGCTTAACAGTGTAGTGCTATGTTATGATAACTTGTTCTATAGAGCTGTTGGTATGTATGTATGTGTATATATATATATATATATATATATATATATATATATATATATATATATATATATATATATATATATATATATATATATATATATATATATATATATATACTGTGGTTCTCTCTCATTATATCTCCTATGACCTATTTCCAGCATGCATTCACAAACTGTTTTATCATCTCTCTATTCGCATACTTTTCCATATGCTCTTGCTTCGACTCACTGTAGTCCTTCCTCCATTTCTTTTTATAATTATTAAATGTATTGTCTCAGTATAATATGACAGCTTCTTGGAGTTTTTCTTTCTTTCCTTTCCTTTTAGAGCCTGTGGTCAGTGCATCTGACCACAATACTTCAGAAGCTCTGCTGCAAGGGCCAACTCCCAAACTTTTTCATTGAGTCTTTGTACAATATAAGCAAATTTAACTTCAATAACCTTGCTGTGTGCATTAACTTTATCTAGTCAGATACATGCCTGCCTGTTCTGGAAATTAGTTTTGAACAACACCCACCAACAGAGTTGTCCTTGCACTCTAAGGACTACGTACTAATTTAGCCATGGTCCTTTCTCTTGTCATTTGATTACACTGTATTTGCCAGTTACTTCGCTTTCCTGGCTGCCAGGTTTCTGCATTCAGGAAATGAAAGAAATGCTGCACTACTTTGTACCTCTATGTTAATTGCTTTAAGTTCACTAAAAACTGACTACTGTCTGTTATATGGGTAAAAGACTTCTCCTCTCTACTTCCAGTTACTCTAGGCATACCCCAGGGTTCTATTCTTGGCCCCCTACTCTTTATCTTCTTTACTAATAATCTTAACACAACTACTTCTCTTGCCTCCTTAGCCCAATATGCGGATGATTTCACACTCATATGTGCTGCCCCTTCCATACAACAACTCCAAGATATAACCAAGAAGTCCTTCACTGCAATTAAAGCCTGGCTTTCCAAATCACAACTTACACTCAACCCTAGTAAAACCAAACTTACGATCTTCCATCCCACTAGAAGCAATGACCCGCTCCCCCTTCTCAATTAAAGCTATAGATAATACAACTGTTACACCAGTATCCTCCACAAAACTCTTAGGTGTCATGATTGATAACAGCATGAAATTTGACATACATATATCACAAACTATAAAGAAAGTTCACAAAAAAACTTGGTACACTTTATAGAAATAAACAATTTGAAACTAATAATACTAGGATAGCTCAAGCAAGAACACACCTCCCCTCTACTCTCCTCTATGCTTCATCCATAGTCAGAAATCTGAAAAAAACATGATGCTTGTTTTAATACAATAACAAAATTTGCTGCCAACTCTGCCTATCAATCACAACGCTGTCTAGCCCTAAAACAACTCGGTTGGAACTACCACATCTACTAGCTTATAATCAGCTGATAACAGTTCAGAAACTACTTAACCAGCCAGAAAAGACCCCAGTTCTCAAAATGTAGTGGAACCATATTCCAACAATTGAGTATTGTTCTCTACTAAGAAATCCCTAGTAAAAGTAAATAAAGCTATGAATGCTGCAGGAGACTCTTTGTTTTCAAACCATGTACCCAAAATCTGGGATTAACTCCCTCATACCATGAGATCCACTACAAACACTACTCATTTTAAAAATTTATTTAAAACCCATTTAACTAGTACATGGCAGTGCTCATGTAACACCCCAGGCTAGCTTAGACCACCCACAGCAGACCTTTCTACCCCACACAAACTATATCTCTCAAATCTAACTTCTGCCTCTGGATGCTACTATACCTATCTCACCTTCATTCCCTGTAAATCTAAAACCTGAATTTCATTTCTTGTAATTTCAGTCTAAGTCTAAAACCTGAAATTCATTCCTGGTAATTTCAAAAATTACTACCTTTATTTCTGGAGTCCAGAAAATCCCTAGTGGCCACTGTATCCAAGATTATACATGGAGCTGAATTATTTTTGCTTTGTTCATCTAAGACTGCAACAGGGTAGAATGAATAGGCGTATGTATTATGCATTATTAATGCATGTATTTTGTATACCGCTATCCTACTAAGCATTATCACATGTACTTTCTTAACATATGTATATTCAACCCATTAAATGTCTTTCCTCTTTTTGTTGACTGTATGTGGAGCTTTTCTCCCCAGACCTCGGCTGAAAATGGGTTTTTACCCAGTCAGACTTTCCCGGTAAACAATTGTAAAACAAATAAAATAACATAAAATATAATTTGACCTATGGTGGAAGTATGCTATTTTCCCCATTCTACCCCGAATTCTCACCCACCCCTCTTATTCTACTGTTATACTTCCTACACACATATGTATTACTTGTGACATCTATTCTATAACTCTCCTAAACAACTTTACTACTATCACACAAACACTTCTGTTTATTTTTACCTAATTCCCAACTTCCATTTAATCTTTTAGCACCATTCCCAAATACCTTTCTCCCTCCCATACTGCTTTGCACTATATACATTCATAGTCACACCCTCCCTTACAGCACCTGTCTATTCTGCATTGTATCTTCTGCTTTTCCCAAATAAACCCTCACTTCTTCCTCTTCGGTCTACATTCTTAATACTCTAGTCTTTCAAACCCTATTCCTTACATTTTAGAGAAGATACTAGGAAAACCTAACTTACTAGGATAACCTAACTTGGAGTGTTGAGGAATGAAAGGAATATAGAAAAGTAATCAAGGAGCAGGGAGGCGATGGGAGTGTTGGAGAATGAAAGGAGTATAGAAAAGTAATCAAGGAGCAGGGAGGTGATGGGAGTGTTGGAGAATGAAAGGAGTATAGAAAAGTAATCAAGGAGCAGGGAGGTGATGGGAGTGTTGGAGAATGAAAGGAGTATAGAAAAGTAATCAAGGAGCAGGGAGGTGATGGGAGTGTTGGAGAATGAAAGGAGTATAGAAAAGTAATCAAGGAGCAGGGAGGTGATGGGAGTGTTGGAGAATGAAAGGACTATAGAAAAGTAATCAAGGAGCAGGGAGGTGATGGGAGTGTTAGACAATGAAAGGAGTATAGAAAAGTAATCAAGGAGCGGGGAGGTGATGGGAGTGTTGGAGAATGAAAGGAGTATAGAAAAGTAATCAAGGAGCAGGGAGGTGATGGGAGTGTTGGAGAATGAAAGGAGTATAGAAAAGTAATCAAGGAGCAGGGAGGTGATGGGAGTGTTGGAGAATGAAAGGAGTATAGAAAAGTAATCAAGGAGCAGGGAGGTGATGGGAGTGTTGGAGAATGAAAGGAGTATAGAAAAGTAATCAAGGAGCAGGAGGTGATGGGAGTGTTGGAGAATGAAAGGAGTATAGAAAAGTAATCAAGGAGCAGGGAGGTGATGGGAGTGTTGGAGAATGAAAGGAGTATAGAAAAGTAATCAAGGAGCAGGGAGGTGATGGGAGTGTTGGAGAATGAAAGGAGTATAGAAAAGTAATCAAGGAGCAGGGAGGTGATGGGAGTGTTGGAGAATGAAAGGAGTATAGAAAAGTAATCAAGGAGCAGGGAGGTGATGGGAGTGTTGGAGAATGAAAGGAGTATAGAAAAGTAATCAAGGAGCAGGAGGTGATGGGAGTGTTGGAGAATGAAAGGAGTACAGAAAAGTAATCAAGGAGCAGGGAGGTGATGGGAGTGTTGGAGAATGAAAGGAGTATAGAAAAGTAATCAAGGAGCAGGGAGGTGATGGGAGTGTTGGAGAATGAAAGGAGTACAGAAAAGTAATCAAGGAGCAGGGAGGTGATGGGAGTGTTGGAGAATGAAAGGAGTATAGAAAAGTAATCAAGGAGCAGGGAGGTGATGGGAGTGTTGGAGAATGAAAGGAGTATAGAAAAGTAATCAAGGAGCAGGGAGGTGATGGGAGTGTTGGAGAATGAAAGGAGTATAGAAAAGTAATCAAGGAGCAGGGAGGTGATGGGAGTGTTGGAGAATGAAAGGAGTATAGAAAAGTAATCAAGGAGCAGGGAGGTGATGGGAGTGTTGGAGAATGAAAGGAGTATAGAAAAGTAATCAAGGAGCAGGGAGGTGATGGGAGTGTTGGAGAATGAAAGGAGTATAGAAAAGTAATCAAGGAGCAGGGAGGTGATGGGAGTGTTGGAGCTTGAAGGCAATATGCAGAATATCAGGTAGGTGATGGGAATGTGGGAGAATGAGGAGAGTACTAGGACTTTGAACTTCTTTACAGATTACTATATTGTTGTTCAAAGATGTGGACCAAATGATATTGCATGTTTTAGAGGTATTTGCGGACTGTATGAAGAAGTCAGGGTTACATTACAATCCCCATAAATATGTTGTTTATTTGTTGTAACAAATGTGGTGAAGGGAAAGGCCCACCTGACTCTGCCGTGCATACTGGCAGGGGGGGATATTTGGGACCAGAGAGTATTCCCCAGTTAGAAAAATTAAAAAACAAAAGTAATCCAGAAAGCTCAAGTCTTGTATCCCACCTGTGACCTAGAGGTGATAGGATTAATGAAAAACAGAGTATAAAAGATTAGTTCAGATAAAGTCACTTTAGTTAGGAGATCTAGGAAAGTCTTTTCTCACTGATGTCCTCCCTACAGGAGGAATAAAGACATCTTCTTGAAGTTTCGGTAGATGGATTAATGTTCAGTTGCTCTGGGACTTTGAACCATTGCAGAACTCCTCAAAATCACATTTTTGGGACCTTGCATTTTTCAGAAAATGCCCCTGTCATTACAAAATGCAGCCTGCTAGTTCAGTACAAGCTTGGTAAGTTTTTACATTTAGCAGATACAGTAAGCAGAGCGTGCATACAGGAGTAATAGTAGTATTTAACAGAGATGTAGAATTATTATGGGCTGATTGCCAACTGTCAATCTGTGCTGAAAACTCTATACGTAGACTGACTATGAGCTACAATTGTTTTGTTATGTCATTGTATGAGGTTGGTTGCATAATGCCAAATCAATGCATCCTTGTGTAAGAGCTTGTATTATATACAGTCAGTGGTCTAAAGTTTGCTTTATAAAAATGACAAAATATTAATTCCTTCACAGAGAATATGGTTAGAGGACTGTACGAATCATATCTCTGTATGAGTAAATGCAAAGAATGCTTGTACTGAAGTAGTCTGACATGAATAGGTATAAACTGAAGCCTTTTTAAAGTATACATCAATCTAATCCAGGGTGAACTCACTCCCCAGGTAATTCCAGCTTTTCTGTCGATGACAATTGCTGTAGACTTGTTTCATCATAAAAGTTTGCATTTTTTGTGTGCCAAGTATTATTCTAAGTTTCCTGAAGCTGTACAAATGAAAGATATAACAATTTTTTAAGCCCTTTTTTAGAATAACAGTGGAAGCACTGTCCCCGACAAAGGATCATAGCACATACATCAGTCATGAGTTTTGCATGTTTGAGTTGAATTTATGGGAGTTTAGATAACATGAAGTCTCAGATACCCTCAAAGCAGTAGACAGGTTATGTACATGCTACAGACTATAAACAATCTAATAAAAAAATAAAGCGTTCCAAGAACTGCCATTGTCATTGTTATTTCTCAGACATGCAGTACCATAACGTTATTTCTCAGACATGCAGTACCATAACGTTATTTCTCAGTCATGCAGTACCATAACATTATTTCTCAGACATGCAGTACCATAACGTTATTTCTCAGTCATGCAGTAGCACAACACTACTGCAGTCATTTTTTATCCTTTGTTGACCACAACAGTCACACTAGGCTAGTGGCCTCTTTTTAGGGGAGACTCAAAATTATATTTATGCTACTAGGGGTGATTTGGCCATGGGATCAGGGAACTTTTCCAAGTTTCCTTACTCCTTATGATAGGTGCCATGGGGTCATTTTACATCCACCTGAGCTATCACCAACTCAAGCAGATGGATCTGGGTTTAATGATTCAAGCGAAGGAGGACACCTTCAGCAGTACGGCACCCCCCCCCAAACTTATGCTGCATTGCAGTGTCAACAATCCATCTACCTGGTGTAGGAATAGAACTCAAAGCCTTCTGCACCAAAAGCAAGTGTTGCACCAGTAACACTGATAAAAAATAACTGCAACAATCCGCAACTCACCTTCTAATGATTAGACAAATGGGATCAAAACTACCAAGTCTGTTCTCAATGGTAGTGGACGCTCAACAAAGAATCTGTCTTTATTTAAGGGAGTGGAAGGATGGAGGATAAAAAGGCCATATCAAGACTTTGAGAAAAAAAACAAATGATAGAGGCAGAGCACTTTCAAAAGCAGATTTTTCTGAAATACCACTAAATATGAGGTCAGCATAATATGACCTACAGTAGGAATGGAATACAACTTCAGAAATTATCTGCCTTGGAGAACTACAGAAAACTGCAAGGTGAAGTAATTTGAAATAAACCTGACATTCCCTAAGTGCAGAACATGGTCATCAATATTGCTACTCACAGAACATGACAGTTGTAAAATCATTAACAAGTTAAAACTCAAAAAACTATATGTATGTTTATATCTATACTTGAATGATTTTTAAACACCTAATTAAGGCTTAATGCCTTAAACTTCCCAGGACTAAATGAAAATACCTCCCTAATGCCTGTTTTAAAACATAGGGCTAATGTGATTTAGAATAGTCTTTCTTCTTTAAGGGTTGTTTTTACTCATTTTGGTCTGCTTTTTTATTGTATTGGTAATTAACTACTAATGTAAATATATACATATATATTTTTAGTAGGTGTTTAAAAATCATTCAAGTATATATATCAACATACATATATTTTTTTGAGTTTTAACTTGTTAATGATTTTACAACTGTCATGTGATGTAATTTATGATTTGTTCAGGGACTGGTTAGTGGGATGTTGTACTGGAATATTTAAGAGGATGTGAGTTTATTGCCCAGATGATTCTGATGAAGCCAAGTTGTATTACTGGCGAAAGCGCTTAGTTATTTGGCATTGTAAATACATTTATAAGTGTTTTGTCTGACCATGTTGGTCGAGTGTTTTTATTTTATTTTAATTTCTCAGTTTAGTGTTCCTTGTGAACCAGTGTTTTTTTTCAGTTTTTCTTTTTTACTTGAGTTGAGGGAGGTGCCAGTGCAGGGACCTGCACAGGTTACCAGATGAGTTATAGCTTCCATTCTGGAAAACCTGAAGTCAGTCATACTACTGGATGTGCTGTTCACATCTTGGTTAGTTAATTAAAAGTAAATAAATAATCAGATTATACTAACTTGAAGTAATGTGAATACACACTAAATTTTATTTTATGTGAAATGTATTTCACACGACACCTCGTTATTGCAAGGATGTTTCATATATTATTTATAACCAAGTGAAATTCAACTATTATTTTTAAATAATAGAATACCACAGTAATTGTAGTACACTGGGTGTCATGTGGCATTGCCTTCCCCTTTCAGTCTGTAGTAAGTTGGAATGGTGTCTGACTATCTTGGTGTGCTCCATTTGGTCATCCTGCACTTCCACAGTAACTATTTTTTTTAAGTTGCAGATTCAGCAGAGTGTTAGAAGATACTGGATGCTATCTAGCCAAGTAGCAATATAAGTTAATTGCTACTAAAATGAAAATCTTATTTTTCAGGGTTGTCACAGTCACTCCCTTTACCACCTGCAGCTATCAGCTAATGTGTACATAGCCATTTGGTGATTTCAAGCTGTATGTTTTCCTAACAGCAGTATAGCTTGTAGATTACTACTTAAAGTTCAGCTGCATTTATAACAAAAAATTAAAAATGGCGTTCTTTTACTGTAATGTATTGAATTTTGTCACATGCTCTGCGTCATTCTTTGCAATCACTCTGTGCTGTTTTGAATTGAAATTGCCACTGTTCACAGCTGGAGTCCAGAAATAAAAGTGCCACCTAGACTCTCTATGAGCTAGTTTTGTTAAACAATAGATGAAGAACAACATGCAAGATGCTACTGTAGTGAGTGCTTGCACATGTGTGTGTGTGCATGTGCGTGCATGCGTGTGTGTGTGTGTGTGTGTGTGTGTGTGTGTGTGTGTGTGTGTGCATGCGTGCGTGCGTGTGCGTGTGAGTGTGTGTGTGTGTGTGTGTGTGTGTGTGTGTGTGTGTGTGTGTGTGTGTGTGTGTGTGTGTGTGTGTGTGTGTGTGCATGCGTGTGCGTGTGTGTGTGTGTGTGTGTGTGTGTGTGTGTGTGTGTGTGTGTGTGTGTGCGGGTGTGTCTGTGTCCATGGAAGAAGTCATACATAGTTAAATAAGGTAAACTCTCAGTTAACTCAAGCAACCAGAAAAAAAATCAAACAAATACAGGACACTATCAGCAATTCAATTTTTCATGTGTTGCACTTTCTGCCCCCCCCCCCAAACAGAAACATACCTTACATTTTTAGAGTTTTATAGTTTTAAAAAGGAAGATAACAATGAATTCCCTCTCTCACCAACCTGAGAACAAGTCAAATCACTAAAATGTCAACACTTGCTCCATACTCACTCAGTCAGTTTGTATCAAATTGCACATTCTCTGTCCGATCTCTCACACATGCACAATATCTTCAGCTTTCATACATGCATTCACTCACTCTGTCTCCTATCTCTCACACACAGTTGCTTCTGCTTTCATACATGCATTCACTCACTCTCTCTCTCTCTCTCTCTCTCTCTCTCTCTCTGTTCAATTCATTCAATCCCAATACACTCAGTGTGCCAGTGAAAACTGTTCCACATGCCACACTTTCTAGCAGAAATATAAGTTTAAAATATTATTATTATTCCAACCAGGCTTTTAATTACTGCATTTCAATATTAAAATCAAATCAATACAGTGTTTATAGTATGGTATGGTATAGTATAGGGTACAGCATTTGTCAGGTCTATTTTTTAATAGTAACTCTCAAACAACCAGAAACTACACTTATCCCGCATCTACCAATCCTCATGAGTGCTGATTAACTGAGAGTTTACTGTATGCAGCCTCATGTGGTAATTACATTCTTTACAGACTGTACACCTGTACATTTGAAGGGCTTTGCCCCTTATTTTTCTGCTTAGATGCTGACGGGTGTTTTGCCAAATGGCTACTGCCATGTTTTCCTAGAAGTACCAATGTGCTTCCACTGCTTTGTCTAATTATGAACAATGCCTTCACTCCACTGGTTTATAAAATCTGGCCACTGATTTTCTGATTATGACCAATGACTCCACAAGCGAGGAGAGTGTGTTGAGCAGATGGAAAGAGCACTTTGAGGGGCTGATGAATGAAGAGAATGATGGAGAGAAGGTTGGATGATGTGTGGATAGTGAATCATGAAGTGCAGTGGATTATCAAGGAGGAAGTAAGGATAGCTATGAAGAGGATGAAGAATGTAAAGGCTGGAGGCATTGGGAGGGTTGGGAGGGTTGCCTAATGGTTAAGATGTTTGCCTTACAAACACAAGGTGCAGGGTTTGAGTCTCACAAAGGATAATTGGCTAGGCTTACAATGGCTTGCAAGGGAAGTTAGCTTAGTACTAATCTATGAATCTATGAATCTGTTGGTCCAGATGACATACCTGTGGAAGCATGGAGGTGTTTAGATGAAATGGCAGTGGAGTTTTTAACCAGATTGTTTAATGATATCTTGGAAAGTGAGAGGATGCCTGAGGAATGGAGAAAAAGTGTTTTGGTACCGATTTTTAAGAGTAAGGGTGATGTGCAGAGCTGTAGTAACTACAGAGGGATTTAGCTGATCAGTCACAGCATGATGTTATGGGAAAGAGTAGTAGAAGCTAGGTTAAGAAGGGAGGTGATGATTAGTGATCAGCAGTATGGTTTCATGCCAAGAAAGGCACTACAGATGCGATGTTTGCTCTGAGAGTGTTGATGGAGAAGTACAGAGAAGGTCAAAAGGAGTTGCATTTTGTCTTTGTGGACTTAGAGAAAGCATATGACAGGGTTCCTAGAGAGGAGTTGTGGTATTGTATGAGGAAGTCGGGAGTGTCAGAAAAGTATGTAAGAGTGGTACAGGATATGTACGAGGGTAGTGCAACAGCGGTGAGGTCTGCAGTGGGAGTGATGGATGCGTTTAAGGTGGAGGTGGGATTACATGAAGGATCAGCTCTGAGCCCTTTCTTATTTGCAATGGTGATGGACAGGTTGACAGACAAGATCAGACAGGAGTCCCAGTGGACTATGATGTTTGCAGATGACATTGTGATCTGTAGTGAGAGTAGGGAACAGGTGGAGGAGACCCTGGAGAGGTGGAGATATGCTCTAGAGAGAAGAAAGGTCAGCAGGACTAAGAATATATGCGGGTGAATGAGTGGGAGGATAGAGGAATGGTGAGGATGCAGGGAGTAGAGGTGGCGAAGGTGGATGAGTTTAAATAATTGGGATCAACAGCTCAGAGTAATGGTGAGTGTGGAAGAGAGGTGAAGAAGAGAGTACAGGCAGGATGGAGTAGGTGGAGAAGCGTGTCAGGAGTTATTTGTGACAGACGAGTACCAGTAAGAGTAAAAGGGAAGGTCTACAAGAGGGTAGTGAGACCAGCTACGTTATATGGGTTGGATACAGTGGCATTGACAAAAAGGCAGGAGTCAGAGCTGGACATGGCTGAGTTAAAGATGTTAAGATTTGCACTGAGTGTGACGAGGGTGGACAGGATTAGGAATAAGCATATTAGAGGGTCAGCCCATGTTGGAAGGTTTGGAGACAAAGCCAGAGAGGCAAGATTATGTTGGTTTGGTCATGTGCTGAGGAGGGATGCTGGGTATATTGGAAAAAAGATGCTAAGGATGAAGCTGCCAGATAACAGGAAAAGAGGAAGGCCTAAGATAAGGTTTATGGATGTGGCAAGAGAGATCTTGCAGGTGGTTGGTGTGATAGAGCATGATGCAGAGGACAGGAAGAAATGGAAACAGCTAATCCACTGTGGTGACCCCTAATGAAAGCAGCCACAAGAAGAAGGATCAATGCCTCCATTTCATTGGTCTCTAAACAGAAAACATGACCATTGATTTTATAATTATGAACAAGTTCTCCACTATACTTGTCTCTAAAGAAAAAATGTAACCACTGATTTTTCTAATTATGAACAATGCCTCTGCTCCTCTGGTCTCTAAACAGAAAGCATTACCACTATTTTGGGTTGCAGTAAAATTTTGCCACCAAAAGTTATTTAAACCTTCAACTACCAAGATGTTCTTCCGGGCATATTAATATTGTCTTCAATACAGAAACACATACGTCTGATGAACTGACCTGATAAATCCTGTCTGATGTCATCAGGGCAAGAAACACATAGATCTGATGAACTGCCAAGATAAATCCCATCTGATGTTATCAGTACACCGTCCTTATAACACTGGAATACAACAGAACTCGTGTGTGTCAGCTGTCATCTTCTGAAAGAATGTCATATTCATCTGTGTTACATCTATATCTCAGAAGACTGTCATACTCATCTGTCACTATCTACTGTAAACCTCAAAAACCACTCGATGGTCTATAGATGAACCTCTGGGTTACTGACTCTGAGCAACCTTAGCCATCAAAGTGGTTGTTGTTGTTTGTTTTTCAGCTTTTCCCGGTTAGGGGTCGCCACAGCGGAACTCCGGTCCGCTAATGATTGGCAGTAGATTTTCATGAATGCCAAGGTGCCAGCTCAACGTTCAACCTTCAACGAAGGCATGCCCATTTACGCATGTCTTTCGAAGGCCCACCCAACTGCAGGGAGGACATGCAGACTCCACACAGAAGGCACTCCCCGCATTCCAACCGAGAATCGAATGGGAGAACCTCTTGCTGTGAGGCAACAACGCTCCTGAGCAAAATATTACTCATGCTAGGCTAGACAATGCCTTATACTGCCTGGAAGTTAAAATTAACATTCTCCTACTTCAAAATACATTTACTCCTGATTTGTTGATTTGTATTGGCTTGTTCCTTACAGTTTTGTGTTTTATTTGAAATATCATCAGCTATTCTAGGGCCCCATTTGAAGGCGCTGAAAACCTGTGATTTTCTTTAGACGGTACTGATAATTACTTGCCTTGTTATATTCTCAGCAGAGATCACTGTTGGTTTCTACTGTGCTGTTTGTTTTATCCTTTACATTGTAACTTCCATTACAAATTCTGAAAAGCCTTACCGACCCTGATGATCTCTGGAGTTAACATCAGCTCCTTTCTGAAGCAGGTAATGGCAGACTTCATAATGACTCATCTGAACAGCCAAAATAAGTGGAGTTGAACCATCCTATAATCAAAAACAAAGTAACAAAACAGCAATGAATACCATGTTGTTGTCAGCATTAATACGTACTGTAGACATAGTGTTTGGAATAAGCTGGACTGGGTTTAGACTCACAATTAAACCATTTAAATATTTTAAATCAAGAATCTACACTGTAAAACTTTGCTTGACTACCCCACTCTTTGTCTTGAGGTAAAACAAGTTAAATTGCTATTTAATAGCACTCAGTAATGTGAAATAATGATTATAAGCTGATTTTAGTCAATTGTTAACTGCATAAACCTGTCCATTAACAGGACTGATAAGGGAGCACTTCCTGATTAGGTGATTAACCTGATCTGATTTCCACACTCAAGCTGAAGTAAGGATTACAACTCAGAATGGAAGGATGACATTTATTAGCATAGATGAAGCATCCCAATTGCACTGCACAAGTTTATGCTCCTTCAAGGTTATTTTAAGGGATATATATAAGCTAGGGCAAGATTTACAGGCTGCCTCTGTCCATTAGAGACATACGTGCTATTCCCGGGGTTTATTTCTGATTTCCCATCCACTGGTTATCTTGCATAGAGTTAGGGAAGAGCTCTGGATGTGAAGCCTGTTCCAGTGAAGGAAAATTCCCAGAGACACACACCTGTCCCTCCAGTATGCCCTATGTCACAAGCAAAGTTTAAATATTCAGATCAATTAATTCTGATGCTATCCATTTTGCAGATATGCAAAAATTCCATCAGTCAGCTCAAAGTATGCCTTATATGCTGGGAATAGATCACCTCTCAACAATATGTAGGATGCAGAGTATAGAGACAGACCTTTGAGATGATCTGCATTCACCTCTCAACAATCTGTAGGAAGCAGAGTATAGAGACAGACCTTTGAGGTGATCTGCATTCACCTCTCAACCATCTGTAGGAAGCAGAGTATAGAGATAGACCTTTGAGGTGATCTGCATTAACCTCTCAACAATCTGTAGGAGGCAGAGTATAGAAATAGACCTTTGAGGTTATCTGCATTAACCTCTCAACAATCTGTAGGAGGCAGAGTATAGAGATAGACCTTTGAGGTGATCTGCATTCGCCTCTCAACAATCTGTAGGAGGCAGAGTACAGAGATAGACCTTTGAGGTGATCTCCATAAGACATGCTATCTACATCCTTAATTCATTTTGTGAAGAACCTCTGTGGACATCCAGTTGCTGCATGTGTCCAGTCAGGTACGTACCAAATGGGTTTTGTATTAAATGACGGGCTTGATGAGGGCCAAATGCAGTGGAATGATGATTTTCTTAGACCCACACACCCTTGCTTATAAGCTGAGCAACATAGAATGGTTTCCTTACTATCTTTGACAGTTTTTGGTCGAATGCCGGGTTACTATCTACATACGTACCTAAATCGCTGACCACTGTTTATACTCAAAGAATGTTTTATCAGTGAGGTAGTTTCCTGTGGTGGCTGACTTCTCAAAAAGTATTATTATGCATTTCTTGGCATTGAGTTTAAAACTGTGGCTTTGGCACCAGTCATTGTCTGTGTTAGTCCTTCCTGTAGGAGTCGTGGGGGGAGTCTATGAATGCTCCTAGTTTGTAATCATCTTCAAGCCTGGTCAGCCAGAAGACCATGGCACTGACCTTGACTAACAAGAATGAGTGGACCAAGCACAGAGCCCTGAGGAGCTATGCTAATGACTGACATCTTTGCAGATGTGGTCTCTATCCTAACTTCCGGAGTCCTATCTGAGAGCTTGCTGGCTATCCAGTGTGTAACAAAGGGATTTATACTTATATACATGAGTTTGTTTACAATGCCAAAGTGGGTTATTGTATCAAATGCCTTAGCCATATCAAGATAGACAGCATGCACAATTTTGCCCTGATGCATTGTCCACCAAGTTGAGTAGGCATAATCTGCCTTTGACGAAACCAAACTAGGTAACTAGGTTGGATCCAGTGTTTGAAGGTTTTCTATGCCCTTATTAGCCATTTTTATGACAATTATTTTCAAGGCTTTGCATATGAAACTAGTCAGATTTATGGGCTCAGTGTTCCCAGGGTGTGTTGATGGCCCTCCCTTGTGCAGAGGGATGACCATTGCAGGTCTCCATTCATGTGGCACAAGCCTGTCTGGAGGCTATGGTGAAACAGTAACACCAGTGGTCCCAAAAGGTCATGTTGCAGGCTATTTAGGAGGCATCCTGGGATATTATAGAGGCCCACTGATGTACTAATTTCGGCCTCAGACAGTGCATCTAGGACCTGCACTCTAGTGATGGTTGAGGAGAGGGTTTGTTTGATGGTATTTCTTATTTTTATTTTGGCTAAATTGTCCAAGGTGTTTGTGTTTGCAAGGTTCAGGAATCCTTAGGCCTGTAAGTTTATGGTTATGTAAGCACTTCAGTTTAGAGTTGGGATAGTTGAAGTTGCCCATAAATATTTATTTATTTATTATTTATTTATTTATTTATATTTGTTGACTGGGAGTGTCTGACTAGATGTAGGTCCATTTTCAGCGGAGGCCCGGGGAGAAAAGCTCCACAGTTAAAATAAACAGACAGTAGTTACATTGGATTACATAGCGATTAACAATTTACATAGCAATTACTTACAAGATATTTACAGATGAAGACCATAGTACATCAGTAGACAACTAGAATCTTTATCTGTGAAGTACATAACAGACATTAACAACTGTTACAATAAGAAGTTCCTGCTGTATAATAAGTACTAGGCTTATGAGCATCTGAGCTTGCTATAATCAAGGTAGTTAGTGGAGTGGAAAGAAAGGTATTGGGCTGAATGATGAAGGCCTCTAGTAGGTTTTAAGTATGAGTTATGGGTGTCCTGGCCTGTAAGGATATGCTGTGGGACTTTGTCTATGAAATCTGTGCATAGAGAATCTCAAGGTCCAGAACATTGTCCTGTCTGACTAGACTTGAGCGAAGTCTATTGTTGATATAGACTGAGAAAACACCCCCTTTGTTCCCTACCTGTGCAGTAGCTGGCCTGAATATGTGGAAAGTACTGTATTCCTGCACTGCTGGGGTACTCGCTTTAAACTATGCCTCAGTACTGCACAGATGTCCACATTCTACAGGGTGTGGAAAGCCTGGAGGGAGTGGACTTTCTTGCTTAAGCTCCTGGCATTGAGCAGTAACACCTATAGATTCCCTTGGGTTGATTTTGCATTGTCAGAAGGTTTGTCACTTTGGCATTGCCTAAAAAAAGGCACTATATGGGAAGATAATGTTTTAGGCAATATTCAAAAGCCAGGTGGGGACATGTGCAGACCATTTTTGGTAAAGCAATGTGTCTGTTAAGCATATCCTCCCATGCTGACAAATATTACCCCCTTGGAATGATACCATAAACTGATTTGTTTTTAGCTGGGGAGAGCTTTTCAGCTTCAAATGTCAAGCTAATCCTCAGTCTAGAAAATGAGTGCCCTGCTCCTTTCTTTTGGTCTGATAGAAAACCTAATGAGGTACACTGATCACACCTATGTCCACGAACTGGTCTCAGTTATTTACCGGACTCAGAACAAGACTTGGATACTGCCTGCTTTTCCTTAAAAATGTACCTCTTAACCTTCAAACAAAACACTCCCCACCAAATTGTGTTACAAAAAGGATTGTGTTGATTGTAAAAGATACTCTCACTACTTGACACTTATGAGATAAAGGCAGAACATGCCAGTATTGGTGGCACAAGACAGTGGGATACGTACACTTTGGTTTACAAAGTCCATTGAACATGTGGGAGGAACAGACAAATGTAGGTTTTGTAAAACCGAATTGGAAACAGTCGCACACCTCATTGCTGGTTCCAACATACTAATGGCAGAAGGACTGTATTCTGCAAGGCATAATAATGTGGCAAGACTGTTGCACTGGGGATTGTGCAAACATTTTGGTATTGAAGTGGCTGAAAAATACTGGAAACATGAGCCACAAAGCATCATAGAAAATGATGAAGTTTACATCACATGGGATCACCCATTACCAACAGTTCAAAAGATCGATGCGAGAAAACCAGATATAGTGTTCCAAGAAAAGAAGATAAAATTAGCATTGATCACTGAAATGCGTACAGAGAGACATGTAGTCATAAAATATCAGGATTTGCAGGCAGAAACGCGAGCAATGTGGAAGAAAGATACCCAGATAGTCCCAATAGTAGTAGGAGCAACGGTTCTTATAAAAAATAATCTACAATCATATTTAGATATGCTATTAATACATGTAATTCCATACAAATTGCAGAAGGAGTCATTACTTGGCACATTGTGGGCGCTGGGAAGAGCACTTCTGGCTGACATCAAAGATTGAAACAATATTAATATCATGAACTTTAATTGTACTTTGACTTAGGAATGGGGGCCATTTCCATCATGGTATTAGAAACCCAATAGATTTGGATAAATAAAAAAAGAACGTGTGTTTCATATAGTCTGTATTACTGGGAAAAATTACATATTTAGCAAACCTGTTTATGATCCCTGTGACGGGTCCCTACTCCGGGCCAGCAATCAAGGAGACTCAGTCCTCACCACTGACACCAGTGAGGGAGAATTGCTAAGAGCAAAAATTGATTCACATAGTATTTTCAGATGCAGCTTCCTGCACCAAGCACAATTTCCCTTAACATCACAAAGGGAGCATGCTACAGACCTCGGGCTAAACTCTTCTTATCTCTCCAGACTCACACAAAACTCCACACTAACCACGTTGGAGCACACACACACATAACACACCTGGGAAAAGCTGGCACAGATTTACTAGCTGTGCCCCTTTCTGCCCAGACTCTAAGGTGATCACACTGCTGCCAGTCAGCTACTCTCAGGCTCTTACAAAGGGTACCCAATTATACAGTGCAAAATTAATACTAATACCAATGGTAGGTTGTGACCAAATCAGCAAGTCTTTCAAGAGCAGCCACAGTGTCACTAAAACAAGCATAAGTACTCTGAAGATGATAAAAATATTCTCTAAGAGACCAGCCACAGTGAATGGTATTACAATATTTAATGATAAATAATAAAACAGAAAACAGGAGATTGCTGAATATAATAAACAGAGTTTCAACCATAGAAATATAAGAAATATCATTGGATAGTTTTTCACAGATGCAGAAAACAGTACTAAACTATTCTCATTAAATGTCCCTGACTGACTAAAGAATTACTGTTCCTTGACTACTTACTGAAGCAAGGCAAGCTGATGTATGCTGAGTGCCTTGCCACAGCAAAACCTTGATGATGTCTGTCTCTTTTGTCTATGTGTATGTGTGAGATATATAACCTGTCAGAAATCCTTGCTGTCAGGTTCCAAAGTGCTGCTGTGAGAGTTCCAAAGAAACCAGATAATGGTTTTAACCTCTGGTCACCTGACTCTGCTACAGTACACACGCAGAGTTTTGCTAAGATCTGTGGCAGCATCTGAAAGCTATAACACAATCTCAACCTTTTCACCCTTCCAGGATTCTCTGATAAACATACACATTTGATCAGTTACAACAATGCAACCTAATATGTATGAATACATTCTTTCTGTCCAGTAGGACCTAGTTAACACAAGTAACTTTACAAATATACTTTTAACTCAAACATCTGTACAAATCAGTGTGATAGTCAAATAACATAAATTTTTTTACAAACCTCCAGCTAGCTATGCTGGCATATGTATACATGTATTGTCCTCCTCCCCCTGGCACAGCTGGCACTACCTCATAACATCAGAATCCCTATAAAATATGAAAAGGAGGTAATGTGAATTGTGTTTTCAATTACATGGGGATTCAGATTAAATCCAGTGAAAAGAGGTGTGTTATATGTTAAAGAAAGAAAAGGTGGGTTGGATTTGGTAAATCCAGCTGTTTATGCAGCTCCACTGGCTCTATATGAAGTGCTGACATGGTTAAAAGCAGAAAATAAGTAATTAAGAAGTACAATGATGAAAGAGAAATGCAAGACAATATGGGCTGTAATTAGTAAATTTAAAAGACAGAAAGAATGTGTGAATGATCAAGAAAAAACGATGTTATGGAAAATAAAGATAAGTGACATGGAATATAACAGGAGAATGATCAAGAAAAAACGATGTTATGGAAAATAAAGATAAGTGACATGGAATATAACAGGAGAATGATCAAGAAAAAATGATGTTATGGAAAATAAAGATAAGTGGCATGGAATATAACAGGAGAATGATCAAGAAAAAACGATGTTATGGAAAATAAAGATAAGTGGCATGGAGTATAACAGGAGAATGATCAAGAAAAAACGATGTTATGGAAAATAAAGATAAGTGACATGGAATATAACAGGAGAATGATCAAGAAAAACAATGTTATGGAAAATAAAGATAAGTGACATGGAATATAACAGGAGAATGATCAAGAAAAACGATGTTATGGAAAATAAAGATAAGTGACATGGAATATAACAGGAGAATGATCAAGAAAAAACAATGTTATGGAAAATAAAGATAAGTGACATGGAATATAACAGGAGAATGATCAAGAAAAAACGATGTTATGGAAAATAAAGATAAGTGACATGGAATATAACAGGAGAATGATCAAGAAAAAACGATGTTATGGAAAATAAAGATAAGTGACATGGAATATAACAGGAGAATGATCAAGAAAAAACAATGTTATGGAAAATAAAGATAAGTGACATGGAATATAACAGAAGAATGATCAAGAAAAAACGATGTTATGGAAAATAAAGATAAGTGACATGGAATATAAGAGGAGAATGATCAAGAAAAACAATGTTATGGAAAATAAAGATAAGTGACATGGAATATAACAGAAAAGAACTGTATTTAAACATAATGAATACGCTTACTGTGTTTATCTGTGGGAAAAGCTGTTGGGAGGAAAATAAAAAGCCATACAAATGAGACTAGACTGGAATAAGAAAAATGTAGATTGTAGAGATTTTCTATGGAGATTAATTAAAGAAATTGCCAGTGAAATCTAATATGCCATTTAAAAATAGAAGAAGGAATATGTAATTATTGATGTGAAGTTGAAACAACAGAACTTGTTTTTTAAGAATTAAAAGGGTGATGAAATTATGGGAAAAATTATGGGAAAATAATGTCCTGGAAGATACTAAGCAAATGAAGGCTATACATATGAATATGTGGGAATATGGTTATTATGGGAATATGTAAAGAAAATAGAAGGAAACGTTTTATATAATATGGACTATATGGAATGAGAGACTGAAAGAGTTAAAATGTAATAGGAAATGGATATTGACAGAGATATTGGAAAAAAACTAATATTTTTGTTGTGGAAAAAAGGATGGGGTCAGAAAATGAATGGAAATAAAGAGATTGAAATGTATGTATAAAGTTATGCAAATGATGGACAATGAGTATAAAGGATATAAATAATTGTACATAATGTATAATATGTAAATAGTGTAAATATTGTAGATATGGTATTTAATGAAGGACACCTACTATTTCTGATAGGTGCCATGGGATCTTTTACATCCACGTGAGCTACCACCATCTCAACCAGATGAGACCTCGGTTTAATATCTCATCTGAAAGGCAACACACTCATGAGTGAAGCACCACTCTTATGATGCACTGCAGTGTCAGCAATCAGTCTACCTGGTGTGTGAATAGAACCCACAGCCTTCTGCACCAAAGGCAAGATGGTTATGGAGGTATGATTATATGGGGTAGAGACATTATTGCTTGATTTTTATGTTTAATACAAACTTTGTGAGTAGATGATTGCTGCTTTGAATTATTTTATTTGAATAGTAGGTTATATGAGGGCTGATATAGATAGCCACCCAGTGGTGTGATCCTTGGCTGTAGATGATCGTCACTGTTGAAGTCACACCCCAGCCCCATGTGTAAAAATGGGAACAACCTTTGTGGTTGGATGGATGGATAGATAAAGTGTGACTGGGAGAGGTTCAGAAACATTTTGCTTGGATGGCACAATATAAGACTTTTGTTGGAATTGTGGTGGTAACATATGCTGGTAGGATGTTAAGTGTGCAAATAGGAGAAGAGATACTAGTATGAGAAATTGTTTCTGAAATATAAGAAATAGATGTGTTTGAAGAATACAGGCTGAGGATGTAGTTAAGCCCACAGACATACCATTGTCATCAGCAACAGCATCTAAATGTCTGATAAACCTGATATTAATGGTCTGTAAGTCTAGATCAGTGCAGGAATGTCCAAAAATAATGATAATAGACATACTCAGCAAAGAACAGTCAGAGAGAGAGAAGGGGTCCAACTGCTTTATTAATCATTCTGCTGGTAACAGGTCTGTAGGACTTCATATTATTCAAGACTTTGTCTTAATTCTTCTACATAGCTTTTTTCTATTTTGTAAGCATTAACTGTACATGATGACAGACAGTAAATTCTGTGAATGGCAGATTTCAGTACTGGTTTGGTATTTAATTAACTGAGATAGTGGACTGGACCAGGGGCCCCTTTCAGCTATAACCCGAGATGAAAGCAGCTACAGTAGCATACAATATAAAAGGAAAAAATGGTGGTAGCAGTAGTTTAACTAATATATTCTGAAACATAAAGCAAATAGTCATTGCCATTCCTCTGGGACTGCCCAAATTACTTTTCTTGGGACCTTGTCATATGTTTTCTCCAAGTCTAGGAAAGCCCAGTTGCATTCTTTCTTCATCACCAGCTTCTTCTGCACTGTCTGTCTCACTGCAGACTTTGTGTGAGTGGTGCTATGTCCTGATTTGAATACACACTGCTTAATTCCAGTGGTGCTGTCTCACTGCAGACTTTGTGTGAGTGGTGCTACATCCTGATCTGAATACACCCTGCTTAATTCCAGTGGTGCTGTCTCACTGCAGACTTTGTGTGAGTGGTGCTACGTCCTGATCTGAATACACCCTGCTTAATTCCAGTGGTGCTGTCTCACTGCAAACTTTGTGCAAGTGGTGCTATGTCCTGATCTGAATACACCCTACTTAATTCCAGTGGTGATGTCTCACTGCAAACTTTGTGTGAGTGGTGCTACATCCTGATCTGAATACACCCTGCTTAATTCTAGTGATGCTGTCTCACTGCAGACATTGTGTGAGTGGTGCTACATCCTGATCTGAATACACCCTGCTTAATTCCAGTGGTGCTGTCTCACTGCAGACTTTGTGTGAGTTTTGCTACATTCTGATCTGAATACACCCTGCTTAATTCCAGTGGTGCTGTCTCACTGCAAACTTTGTGTGAGTGGTGCTATGTCCTGATCTGAATACACCCTACTTAATTCCAGTGGTGCTGTCTCACTGCAAACTTTGTGTGAGTGGTGCTACACCCTGATCTGAATACACCCTGCTTAATTCCAGTGGTGCTGTCTCACTGCAAACTTTGTGAGTGGTGCTACATCCTGATCTGAATACACCCTGCTTAATTCCAGTGGTGCTGTCTCACTGCAAACTTTGTGTGAGTGGTGCTACGTCTTGATCTGAATACACCCTGCTTAATTCCAGTGGTGCTTTCTACTCTTTGTGTTCATTTATCAGACACTCTCTCCAACACTTTCCTGCAGTGTGACAGGAGTTTAATACCTCTGTACTGCCCACATCTGTGAATTTCCCCTTTGTTCTTGTACACTGTCACTAGAATTGTCATTCTACAGTCATCTGGAATACGCTTTCCTCTCCATAATAGAATTAGTACCCTCGGGGGCTATTTCTCCCCTAATTCACCCATCATCTTGATCAGATCTGCTGTGACATTGTCTCAGCTTGCTGCTTCCCCTGACTTCATTTTCCTTAGTGACTGTTCTAACGTCTTTGAGGGTAGGATGTTCTTCCCCTTTTATCATAGGCTGTGCAGGGATCAGCACAAACTGTGTGCATTTTCTTTATTTGGAAATTGCTACTGAAAAGAGTAGTGTAAGTCCCTGAAGCCTAATACAGGAAATGGAATGACGAACCACAGAACAAAGGTTCTGAAGAAGTCCTGTATACACTGGACGAAAGCTCTTAATAAAGCTACATTGGGACACTGGTTTTCATTCTTCATTCCTGTTTTTGTTTGTTCTCTGAAGCCTAACAAATTGCCTGTAGTATTATAAATATGACCTTGGGTTTCCCCTTTAAAGACAGCACTACCTAGTGGGACTAAGCTGGTCAACAAAGGATAAATAAAATGAATAAATATAACATTTTGATAACTTCATAGACTTGTGATTCCATCACTCTGTTAAGGGTGAAAGCATATTTTTTAATAAAGAAGGATCGATTTATAAACAAGTTAAATGTGCTTGATTACTTTGAAGTCTCAGGTGAGACTGGCTACAGTTCATGGTTCTTTTTTTCCTGGTTTTAAGGAGGCTCATCCAGCAACTTTGATGCTCAAGAAATAGCAGTTTTCCCTGTAGTTTATATATATATATATATATATATATATATATATATATATATATATATATATATATATAATTTATTTATTTATTTTCAATAGCATAGCTATGGCAGGGTGAAGGGAGGAGCCATCCCAGTTGCAAGGTGATAGCAGGTGTGATCAGTAGATCCATTTTTTCTTCACACATAAACATGAGGGCAGGCAGTAGAGGTCTTTAGGACCTGGTGCTCTTCCTTAGGAGGGAAGGAGTGTCAGATTGGATAACAGACTTTTTTTCTGCTCCTCAAACTAGCATTGAGGAGAACCAGATGAGCAATGGTGCCAAATGTGCCAGCTATGGGTCTCCAAGTTTGCAGTCCATAAAGGCATTGTCAGCTCATGACTCCAGACACAAACATTCTCGTCCACTGAAACAAGGTGTTTTCAGACAAGTCTTAGCTGCAGAAATGGACATAAATTGTCATCCGCTTCTAGTTTCTCTCAAGTCACAATGTCACATCCACATTAAGCTCTGGTGGGCTGTCGATATCCAAACGAAAACGTTCGCAATTGAGAACCAAATAAGGGTCCAGACCGAGACTGCTGCCAAATAGAATGATTTAATGTTCCAAAAGCACTGAACACACAACTGTTTAGTTTAGTTCTGCCAAGTACTTCCTAGAGTGCTGTGTGTATGTTCTATTCTCTCATTTGGTTTTTGTTCTTTTGTTACTTTCCATCTCCAAGGTTTGGGCTGTTGATATCCACAAGTGCTTAGTCTTCATGTAAGTTTACTGCTTTACCTTATATTGATTCTCAGATCAATGAATACACTTCTTGTTTTGCCTTGAATTGGCAAGCTCTTTAAATACATAACAAAATTGGTAACTGCTTTGTCATATCTGACTAATATAATTACTTTGGTGAGAATTTGCCAAGCACAAGTTTCAACAACACTTTTAAAGGCATATACCATATTTTATATACTCATAGTGCTACAACTACCCCTCTCCCAGTACAAAGCCTTCTTTTCTGGACTTACATTGATGGGTTGCAGGACCCTGACAGGCCATCAGCATGCCTTCTAACTTCTCCAGGCCTGTAAGTCCCTGGTACTGGAAGGGGTGGAGGGATTGTGCCCATTAACACATCTTTGAATTATTATCCATCTGTGTAGTGCACTCAGCCATTGTGATACGGCATGGTGAGTTACTTGGTTGAAATGCCTACCTAATAAGTGATATTTTAAGGAATAGAAGGCCCACTTTACCCATAAACACTGTCTGTATGATTAAATATGTTTATTCAGCACCACGTTACTTTCTTCTACTGTGGTAGACAGAGTTAGAGTCCATGTCAGTATCTTGAAACAACACTACTAGACCTACAGTTAATATATCTGTATATTAAAATCAGGATTGACTCATATTGGTGCAGAACATAAAATCACTTATATCTCATTAACTTTGCCTGCCTGAGAAGTGCACCTTAAAAGGAGCCTTTACTTTTCCGAGATTTGTCAAAGAACAAGCAATAGTTGAAAAATTTGGCCAGATTTCATGTAGTAGCTAGCTGGACCAAGTAAAGCCTTCACTGGTCTTTTACAAGAGGGTAAAGTCCATTTCCTTACAGATTCTGTTTTTTTCAAGTTGTGGTCTTACCAGCCCTCTTCCTGTAAGGTATTTCAAATAATTGGTGTCCGCCATGTCTAATTTATTTTTATCATAAGTCATCATCAAGCCTGACTCTTGAAGAGACTGTAACACAGTCTGCATTTTGGGGAAGTGAAATTTCCCCCTCTTCATATGGATGCGCATATCATTCAAATATGCAGCACCATGTCATGAGAAGGGCGTCATTATTTGATCCATCAGTCTGTGAAATGTAACTAGAGCTCCATGCAAGTCAAATGGTAAACTGTGTACTAAAATTTAATTTTGGGGGGTTTAGAAAAGGTGAAACTACTATCTGTCAATACCTCTTTGTCAAGTGTAGTTGTTGTCAGGTATCTGGCCTTGCCTAGGTTTTTTTATGAGGTCATCAGTTCTCTGCATAGGAGAGCTAACAAGTTTTGAAATGCTGTTCAGTTTCCTAAAATCATTATGCAAGCTGATACTTCCATCAGCGTTAGGAATTATCAGTATTAGGCTACTCCAGCTGTTGTCTGACTTTTCTATCACTTCTAGCCTGAGATTCTTCTGAAGTTCTTTTCTTAATAATTATCTGTGACTCTGATACTCTCTAAGGTCTAACAAATGTTGCTTGTTTGTTATATTTTCTCAGTTTAGTTCTGCCAAGTACTTCCTAGAGTGCTGTGTGTATGTTCTATTCTCTTATTTGAGTTCTGCCAGGCACTTCCTAGAGCTCTATCTATATGTTATACTTGGTCAGGTACTTCCTAGAGTGCTGCTTGTGTGTTATATTCTCTCAGGCACTTCCTAGTGCACTGTCTGTGTGTTAGATCTCTCAGGCACTTCCTAGTGTGCTGTCTGTATGTTACATTCTCTCAGGCACTTCCTAGTGCGCTGTCTGTGTGTTAGATCTCTCAGGTACTTCCTAGTGCTCTGTCTGTATGTTACATTCTCTCAGGCACTTCCTAGTGCGCTGTCTGTGTGTTAGATCTCTCAGGCACTTCCTAGAGTGCTGTCTGTATGTTACATTCTCTCAGGCACTTCCTAGTGCACTGTCTGTGTGTTATATTCTCTCAGGCACTTCCTAGAGCTCTGTCTGCATGTTATATTCTCTCAGTTTAGTTCTGCCAGGCACTTCCTAGTGTGCTGTCTGTATGTTATATTCTCTCAGGCCCTCCCTAGAGTGCTGTCTGTATGTTACCTTCTCTCAGGCTCTCCCTAGGGTGCTGTCTGCATGTTATATTTTCTTAGAGTGATGTCTATATGTTATACTCAGTCAGGTACTTCCTAGAGTGCTGTCTGTATGTTACCTTCTCTCAGGCACTCCCTAGAGTACTGTCTGTATGTTATATTTGGTCAGATACTTCCTAGAGTGCTGTCTGTATTATATTATCTCAGTTTAGTTTTATCAGGCACTTCCTAGAGTGCTGTCTGTATGTTATATTCGGTCAGGTACTTCCAAGAGCTCTGTCTGTGTGTTATATTCGGTCAGGTACTTCCAAGAGCTCTGTCTGTATGTTATATTCTCTCAGGCCCTCCACAGAGTGCTGTCTGTATGTTATATTCTCTCAGGCACTTCCTAGAACACTTTCTGTGTGTTATATTCTGTCAGGCACTTCCTAGAGCTCTGTCTGTATGTTATATTTTCTAATGCCCTCCCTAGAGTGTTGTCTGCATGTTATATTCTTAGAGTGCTGTCTGTATGTTACATTCCCTCAAGCACTTCCTAGATTGCTGTGTGTATGTTATATTGTTAGAGTGCTGTCTGTATGTTATATTCTCTCATGCCCTCCCTAGAGCACTGTCTGTATGTTATATTCGGTCAGGTACTTCCAAGAGCTCTGTCTGTATGTTATATTCGGTCAGGTACTTCCTAGAGCTCTGTCTGTATGTTATATTCTCTCAGGCCCTCCCCAGAGTGCTGTCTGTATGTTATATTCTCTCAGGCACTTCCTAGAACACTTTCTGTGTGTTATATTCTGTCAGGCACTTCCTAGAGCTCTGTCTGTATGTTATATTTTCTAATGCCCTCCCTAGAGTGTTGTCTGCATGTTATATTCTTAGAGTGCTGTCTGTATGTTACATTCCCTCAAGCACTTCCTAGATTGCTGTGTGTATGTTATATTGTTAGAATGCTGTCTGTATGTTATATTCTCTCATGCCCTCCCTAGAGCACTGTCTGTATTTTATATTCGGTCAGGTACTTCCTAGAGCTCTGTCTGTATGTTATATTCTCCCCGTTAGTTCTGCCAGGCACTTCCTAGAGTGTTGTCTATATGTTATATTCAGTCAGGTACTTTCTAGATCACTGTCTGTATGTTATATTCTCTCATGCCCTCTGTAGAGCACTGTCTGTATGTTACCTTCTCTCAGGCACTTCCTAGAGTGCTGTCTGTATGTTATATTCAAACACATGTGTCTGGAGCGTTTCTCCCTGGGCCTCTGCTGAAAATAGGCTCTGTCCTAGTTGGACTTTCCCAGTTAACAAAATGATATATAAATAAAAAATAAATAAATATTCTCTCATGCACTTCCTAGAGTGCTGTCTATATGTTATACTCAGTCAGGTACTTCCTTGAGTGCTGTCTGTATGTTGTATTCTCTCAGACCCTCCCTAGAGTGCTGCCTGTATGTTATATTCTCTCAGGCCCTCCCTAGAGTGCTGCCTGTGTATAATATGCACTCAGGCCCTCCCTAGAGCACTGCCTGTGTATAATATGCACTCAGGCACTTCCTAGAGCACTGCCTGTGTGCAATATTCTCTCAGGCACTTCATAGAGTGCTATCTATATGTTATACTCAGTCAGGTACTTCCTAGAGTGCTGTCTGTATGTTATATTCTCTCAGGCCCTCCCTAGAGCACTGCCTGTATATAATATGCACTCAGGCACTTCCTAGAGCACTGCCTGTGTGCAATATTCTCCCAGGCACTTCATAGAGTGCTATCTATATGTTATACTCAGTCAGGTACTTCCTAGAGTGCTGTCTGTATGTTATATTCTCTCAGGCCCTCCCTAGAGCACTGCCTGTATATAATATGCACTCAGGCACTTCCTAGAGCACTGCCTGTGTGCAATATTCTCTCAGGCACTTCATAGAGTGCTGCCTCCCAGGCACTTCATAGAGTTCTGCCTATATGTTATATTCTCTCAGGCCCTCCCTAGAGTGCTATCTGTATGTTATATTCTCTCAGGCCCTCCTTAGAGTGCTGCCAGTGTGTAATATTCACTCAGGCACTTCCTAGAGCGTTGCCTGTGTGTAATATTCACTCAGGCACTTCCTAGAGCGTTGCCTGTGTGTAATATTCACTCAGGCACTTCCTAGAGCGTTGCCTGTGTGTAATATTCACTCAGGCACTTCCTAGAGCGTTGCCTGTGTGTAATATTCACTCAGGCACTTCCTAGAGCGTTGCCTGTGTGTAATATTCTCCCAGGCACTTCCTAGAGTGCTGGATTATTTTTTCATAAAGTGTTTTCATTTTCTGCTTGTGTACTTCTAACAAAAAAGATTAGTCTGGTCAAACTTGACATGGAGAATCTCATCTGGTATGAATGCCAGATGGAAAGTTCACTGTAGTATTTTCTCTTTTTTCACCATGGCTTCAGTACTTTGATGTGATGAGTTTTCTCTAGCTTTCACTTTCCTGGCTGTTTAAACTTGTAGTTGACTGCATTTATTCTTTCAGTCACCTCACATAACGTCATCTTCAGGTTTCCTTTCTGAATTTGCCTTTCCCATTCATTGCTGCATCCCTTGGCCATACCCTTATGTTATCTGTAGTTTCTGTCATTATTTTTAACTTTTCAAAGAAAGACTGTTATCTCCTTAACCAAAAGCAATCTCTTTTCATCATCATCAGATTTCCACATCAATGTAAACAACCATTTCTTGCCAAAATATTCCAGACATTATTGCAAAGGCAGACTGTGGTCTACAGCAACAAATGTTCTTCTTAATCACACCCAAGAGACTTCAGAAAACCATATGATTCCCTCAGTGTAACTTATGTCACAAACGCTATTTGCTCAAACATGGACAGAGCACTTCTGACTACTCCAGTTTTCATTGGACAAAGAGTAATGACTGATCAGGTCCCATTTGCTGGTTCTCTGCCTTCTAAAGAGATCTTTCCAAGCTGTCTTTGATCATTCTGTCTGTGACAGTGGTTTTATTTTGTACAGTATTTTCCCTCTCACACTAGTGCCCCCTCTGGCATTCTCTCCCTCTCTGATGCCTTCTACACTGGCTAGCTCCCTCTAATCCTGATGCACTTTCTTCTGTTACTTTCTCTTTGATACGGATGTCCTCCTGTCTGACATATTCTCTCCCGATATTGGTGCCCCCAGCATTCTCTCTGACACTGGCACCCTCTCATGTAATATTCCCCCTCTAAAACTGATGTCCCCTCCTCTGGCATTGTCTCTGTGAAACTGATGTCCTCTCCTGTGGAATTCTCCCTCTAATTCTGATAGTGTTTCCTCTGGCATTCTTCAATCTTCAGTGTTATGCCCATCTTCACTTTTACGTGTAGCTGCTCATCACACAATGGGGGTTAGCAGTGCCCTGTATAATAGCAAACTCCTGGAAACTATTTTTTCCCTAGGTGTTTGTCAGTTGAACCCTCTCAAGCTTCCCTGCTGGCAACTCAGCTTAGCACTGAGCAGTGTCACCACACTTCTTCACCCCTAATCCTCAACAGAATAAGCCCCCTTGTTTAGTTAGTTGAGTTAATCTTAGAGCAAAAGCTACTCCAACTTGCCCACTCCCCAACTTGTACTTAAGGTTTATCCTCCTACAGGGGACAGACAGTTTCCTAACATTTCACCAGCTAGCCTGATTGACATGGGCATCCTAGGGCAATGTAGTAATTGCCTCATGTATATTGACAACGACTTGCACCTAAAGCAAACAAATACAGTATGTGAGAGATGTAACTACACTATGAAGCTGGAATCAGTCCTCTCATGTAACAATAAACAAGACATCAAGCAGGTTGTCAGCACACACACCTCTCCTCTCACAGAAAAAAAAAGGTCACATCAAATAGACCCACCTATGCGTAGGTACTCACTAAGAGCCTAGCAAAGGACCAGAAACCACCCAAGTGCAAACAGCTCACACATACTGGAACATAAACAGACCTCATTTCACACAGCAACATGCATAAAAAGTCTCAACAAATAAGACCCTAAGGCAAAACACCTAATGTCCTGGTCATAGGTGATTCCATAGTGAGACACACAGATGTCGCTCTCACCAGACTGGAAAGTCACAGTCAGCTGCCTGTCAGGTGCCAGGATCCATCGAATCATGTACGTACTCATTACCCTTACGACGCTGTCATAATACATGTTAGAGTGAACGACTTGAGACATGCCTCTCTGGACTACATGAAGAGAGACAGCACTGAACTTCCAGATTATTTGTCCCAGGCAGGTATGTCCCTAGCACTAAGTATCATTTTACCTTCACCCAGGATGATGCCACAATACAGGCAAAAAATGATTGACTTCAACAAGTGGCTTAATATTTGGTGTCAGTCCAAGGGGGATCCAGGATCTGTCAGCCTGGGAAGACATGGTCAGCAGACCACGCTGCTTTGCCAGAGATGACCTTCACCTGTCTGCTCTAGGCTTTCAGATACTGGTGAAGATGCATGCCTCCACCATAGTGCCTTTTTAGGTAAAGTCAAAACAAAAAAAATTCCTGACATAAAGAAATCCACTTGAGACAAACTCAAGGTTATGCTGCTTAATGCTAGGAGCCTCAGCAGAAAGCTGCACTTCCTGGTAGCATTCCTAACCTTGGAAGATGCTGACGTCTGTGCAATCACTGAGACTTGGATCAAGGCCACAGAGACATACAAGGCTGCAATGCCTTCCACACGTTTAGACCCCAAACAAGCATAAAAGAACCAAAGGTGGAGGTGTATCCATCTTTATTAAATCAAAATATACCTCAAGACTGGTTAAACAGTATAAAACTTTAGAGCTACTCCAGGTGCAATTAAGTATAGGTAAAACACCCTACCACATCATGACTAGCGACTAGGTAAAACACCCTACCACATCATGACTAGCTACTAGGTAAAGCACCCTACCACATCATGACTAGCTACTAGGTAAAACAACCTACCACATCATGACTAGCTACTAGGTAAAACACCCTACCACATCATGACTAGCTACTAGGTAAAACACCCTACCACATCATGACTAGCTACTAGGTAAAACACCCTACCACATCATGACTAGCTACTAGGTAAAACACCCTACCACATCATGACTAGCTACTAGGTAAAACACCCTACCACATCATGACTAGCTACTAGGTAAAACACCCTACCACATCATGGCTAGCGACATGGTAAAACACCCTACCACATCATGACTAGCGACATGGTAAAACACCCTACCACATCATGACTAGCGACTAGGTAAAACACCCTACCACATCATGACTAGCGACATGGTAAAACACCCTACCACATCATGACTAGCGACTAGGTAAAACACCCTACCACATCATGACTAGCGACATGGTAAAACACCCTACCACATCATGGCTAGCGACATGGTAAAACACCCTACCACATCATGACTAGCGACATGGTAAAACACCCTACCACATCATCACTAGCTACTAGGTAAAACACCCTACCACATCATGACTAGCGACATGTCCCCCACCATGAACCAAGAGAAGTACACTGACTCCCTGCACTTGCTAGAATCACTCTCTATACAGCCAAATACTTTGGTCATTGGAGATTTGGACTGCCCTTCCATGGATTAGACAACATGCACAAGCAGAAATACGATTGCCTTGAGGTTACTGGACTTTGTTAATTCAATGCTCTGGAACAGCTAGTCTGCACCCCTACAAGGGGCTCGAATGTCCTGGACCTGGTACTCACCAACATGGGGGAATCACTGCACTACCCCCTGTGTGTTGCTCTACTTGGTGAGGTCAGACCATAAATCTGTCTCATTTGAAGTAAAGATCAGACTGGACACCCCCCACAGGAGCAAACAAACTGAAAAATTTCTCCAATGCAAACTTTAGCCTATTAAGAGGGTATAAGAAATTTCAAACACCCTGCTAACACAGTCAACAACTCCTATGCAGAAAAGCACACAAATACCCTTTACAGACATTTAAACAACTGTACAGACTCAGTTGTATCTGTCAGGATCAACATAGGTCCTCCCGAAGAAACAGGCCACCCTGTTGGACTGCACGTATAAACAGGTTATATAACAAAAGGAAGAAACTGTTATCCAGGAACAACGGGGAACTTTCTCATCAGAGGAAGAATACCCTCCATAGCTTGAACAAGCAAATCATATATCTTATAAAGTCCTCTAAAGCCAATTATGAGGCTAAATTAACATATCTAGCAAAAGGCAATCATAAGGCTTTCTTTAGCTATGTCCGAAATCTTAAAGGGAATGCCCAGCTATGTGACCCACTCCAAAGCCAAAACACAACCTCCATGGGACCAGATAACATCCCAGGCTGCTTAATAAACAATCTAAAACAAGACCAAGTGGAACCGCTTGGCACTCTCTTCAACCATAGCCTGAGCACTGTCTTTGTTCCAGCAGAATGGAGAACAGCAACAGTAATCCACTTACACAAAGGGGGTCCATCAACTGACCCTGGGAACTATAGACCCATAAGCCTAATCTGCCTTATCTGCAAGGACATGGAAAGAATCATCATGGACCTTATCAGGGGTCCTAATAGAGAGATGAAAAGTCGGCAAGCAAAGGAGAGTAGTAGTGCTGAAGTTGAATTCATCCTCAAGTTTTAATGAGTACCTTCACGAGGTGGACCTTGTTTTTCACAAAATCTCACTAAGGTGACACTGATATATAGACTGTATTTATATAGCATATATCATGGACAGAAGTAAGTCAAAAACAAAAAAAGACAGCTGGGTGCACAAGTCCCAGAATAAAAAAGTGCCCAATCCTGGTAGGCACACTGGTGCCAGGGCTGGAAAAAATGACAGTGCAAAATTCTCAAAATCCAGAAACATGCCTACAATGGGGCCAGGCCCAAGGGGTGGATGCCCCCCCTCCCCCATTGTAGAAAGAAGTAGCAGTCCACAAAAATCACAAAAACTGATAGGCCAAAGAAGAGCCACAAAGATGACAGAGTGGACTATTGAGGATAAGAAAGAAATTATGTATTGTTACTATGATGCAAAAAGCCCAAAATTACCAGATAGAGGATATCCAAAGAGATTAAGAGATAAATTACAAGAAATAAAAAAATACTTTCACAGGTAAAACTGTTAGAAGCTTCAAATAAAAATTTGCATTCATTAATACAACAGACTTTTGAAAAACTGTATATAGATCAAGAAAATTTGATCTGCCTGGAAAAAGAAGCATCTGAGGAAATGCAAAAATGTAAACAACAAAACCTAGACATTTTTGAAAAGTATAAAAAGGAAATATATACATGAAAGAGAGATTTGATATGGTGCAATATTTATGCAAAAGAGAAAGCCAATTTAATTAATATAGAGAAAGCAGCTACAAAAGTATGCAAAGAGAAATGCAGAGAGTCAATAGAGATCCATGTGATATAACAGAAGTAAACAGGATATATTACTGTGCAGCTAAATTAATAACTGATAAAGTTCTACCACAAGATCACAGGGTAGTGAGGGAGAGAAAGGGGAGAACTCGAATACCATCATGGAAGGATCAAATAGAGAAAACTATAAAGCAACCAAGACAAGAAGTGTCACTGTTAGAAGAGTATAGAAGAGGGAACAGATCAACAAAAATACTAAGAAAGATAGATGTGATAAAAACAGTGCGCAGTATTAGAACAGACCAGGATCTGTCATGCACTATCACAAATAACAAACTAAAAATTTCAGCAAAGGTGGAAACACTTAGGTGATACACAGATAAATATAAAGGAAAAGTACCAAAGAAGCAATTTATTGATGACCCAAAAAGTTTTATAGAGAATTGGGAAACAAGGTAAAAGGAATTGAAAAAACACCCAAAAAAGAAGAAATAGATGCATTTGGATAAATATTTTTGAAGATCCTATAGAGATGCTGAATTGATTGAAGAAGTAAAAGAAAGAATAAGAAGTTTAAAGGTACAGGATATGGAATGGGATGAAGTAACGGCCAGAGAGATTGAAACAAAGTAATGAAAAGCCTCAAATTGGAAAACTTCTCATCTACTATTTGTTGATGATTTAAAACTGTATAGCTCATCAGATGAGGAACTGAAAGTACAACTGCAAGTGGTTAAACCTTTTTCAAATGTTATAAGAATGTCATTTGGTCTTGATAAATGTGCAATAACAACCTTTAAAGCAGGAAAACTGCAGCACCAGGAAAACATCAGTTTGGGACAATAATGTGATATAAAAGAACTTGAGCAAGAGGGAGTGTATAAATATGTGAGAACTGATGAAAGATCAGCAATAAACCATGAAGAAATGTGAATAAAACTCAGTAAGGAATATTTTAGAAGGCTTAAATTAATACTAAAAGCAGCACTAATATCTAGGAACAACGTCCAAGCTATAAACGACTCTGCTCTTCCTGTCTTAACTTATGGCTTTGGAGTGATTGACTTGCCCCAAAATGTGTTGGACAGGTTAGACAGGAAAACAGGAAGGATTCTTCATGCTCATCAAATGATTTATAAAAATCAGTGCATAGCAAGATTATATTCCATGTTCTGAAGGGGGTATGGGGCTCCTCAGAATTGATTACATGTATAGACCTGAAATCGTGGGACTGCACACATATCTGTTGACTTCACAAGATCCAAATGTAGTGAAAGTTTTGAATCATGAGGAGAATAAGTCTAAGATGATTTCCCTACTTAGTTTAGCAGAAGCATATTGGCATCAAGTGGGAATGGAACTCAAACCAGAAGTAGATAAATATCAGGCAGCAACTGAATATGCCAAAAAAAAAAAAAAAACAAAAGAAAGAATATAAGGTGAAGGATCAGATGAGAATGCAAGAAATGTGGAAAATGATAAATATAGCTGCAAGTATAGAAAACTCTTGGAACAACCTCATGTTGATCAGGATCAAATGCAGGAATAGCTAAGGAGAGGTGAATTTAAAACAAAAGATGAAAGGTTAATATTGGCACACCAAGATAGTGGACTATGTACACATTGGTTTACAAAGTCCATTGAACATGTGGAAGAAATGGACAAATGTAGGTTTTGTAAAACAGAACTGGAAACAGTTGCACATCTTGTAGCTGGCTGTGATACACTAATGCACTGGGGATTGTACAAACATTATGATATTGAATTGGCTGAAAAACATTGGAAACAAGTGCCACACAGCATCATAGAAAATGATGAAGTTTATACCACATGGTATCACCCATTACCAACAGTTCAAAAAATAGATACGAGAAAACCAGATGTAGTATTCCATGAAAAGAAGACAAAAGTATTATTGATTATTGAAATTGCTACACACAGTGACTACAGTGTCTTATGTACAGAGAGACACAAAGTCATAACATACCAGGATTTACAGGAAGAAATGAGGACAATGTGGAAGAAGGATACCCAGACAGTTCCAGGAGCAAAGGGTCTTATAAAAAAATAATTTACAATCATACTTGGATATGTTACCAATACATGTAACTCCATATGAATTGCAGAAGGAGTCATTACTGGGCACATTGTGGGTGCTGTGTAGAGTACTTTTGGTAACATCAAAGATTGAAACAATATTAACAATATTAATTTCATGAACTTTAATCATACTTTGACTCAGGAAAGCAGTCCATTCCCGTCATGGTAACCCATATGTCACTATAGATGGGTAGCAAACTGGATCACTAGCAGAATGCATACTGTCAAACTTGGGGATTCCACCTCCGCCAGTAGACCAGTTACCATTGGTGTATCACAGGGATCTATGCTGGGCCCTCTACTATTTGAAATCTACTTCTTGGACATCCAGGCGAAAGTAGATGGCCTGTGGCTTACCAAGTTTGCAGATGACTGCAAACCAGATGCAATTAATGAATCCCCAACAAAGTTGACATATTACAAAAGGGGCTAACACAAACTAATGATTGGTGCCAGAGTCATGGTCTGAAACTAAACACAAAAAAGGGCATCATTATCCCCTTTAGCAAAGAAGTGGCCCCTACAAATTACATTATAGACAGCACCCCCCCCCCCCAAGCTCAATAAGCTAAAAAACACAGTGGTGAGAGACTTGGAAACACAAGTTGCCAGCAATTTAAACTTTGATCACCGTGTCTCCACAGTGGTAAGGAAAGCCTTCTATGCTGTGCATGTTATAAATAAGGGCATCACATCCAAGACTAAGGATGTTATAACTCCTCTATACTCGACCCTCATCATATCACTCCTTTTAGTATGTACCTCACCAGACACCTCCGACAACTAGACAGACCACAGATATTTCTAATGAAGAAAATTGAGAGCCTCCAAAACATGACCTACACAGAAAGACTGAAGGCCCTGTCTCTGTCCTCTGTATGATACCTCTCAACCATACCAAATTCCTCGATATTTACTGATTTTGAGGACAATATAATGGGGTGTCACAAATTTCTGAGTGGATCCTTCAATTCCCGATTTTTTAAATTTTTTTATTTTTATTTACAGTTTTGTTATGGCTGACATCATCACGTATCTTCCAGTGTATCATCAACATCATCAATGTGCAGGAGCATGCGTGATGACAACAGCTTCGTGAGGCAGTGCCTGACTGCCTGTCAGATTAGGAGACTGGGGCGGGAGTTTCAAACCATGGATGGTGATGTTGCTAGTAGTTGTGTATCAGATTTACTATATGCCTAGCGTACATTTTTGATGGCCTTTGAATGTGTAACTGAAAGTCTGATATTGAGTCCACAGTGGAGTTCCACTGTTGAAATTGTATCGAACACATATGTACTGGTTTTGAATTAGGAGAGACTTAAGATGACTTGTATAAGTGGTCAGACTGCAAGGGGGTGAAAGTAAACCTTACCAGTAAGAGCACTGTCACACTGTCAGCATCTTTAGTTGGACTGTATACAACAGGGTCTCAGTTAAATATGATGGATATTTGTCTCACTTGCCATTCCTGTTCTGACCTAGAGAAGTTAAAAAAAACCTACAAAATTACACCTCTGTTGCATATACAGCTTATTTTATGACTACCTCAGCCTTCTGAGGAGTAGCCTTTTAATTAATTTACCTTTTAATTAACAAAGTATTTTTGCAGGTAACAACGGAGCCTTGTTTTTTTACCAGATTTTAGCAGTGCACTGTGTTGATTGAAAGAATAAAAGACACCAGGTGAAAACCATTAATGGTGCAATCTCCATGCATCCCCTTGCATGGGGCCTGTCTGATTCTTATAGTGACCCCATGAACAGTACACACCAAAAAAAAAAACAAAAAAAAAACAAGAGGTTGCAGGGACGTGGTTTTTCATTTTCAGGAGAAAATAATTGTAAATCACAAAATTTCTTCTTACTTTCAATACAGGCAAATTGCTTGCTGGCCATTATGCAATTAGAATTTTTACTTTTCAAGAAGTGCAGTAAATTAGAATTTTTACTTTTTGAGAAGTCCCGTAAAACAGTAATGATAACAGGGGATGAGGGAAAACTTTACTAGCTAGCACACTGTCAGCATCTTCGATGGTCCATGATTTTTGCTCCTAAACTTACCGGTGACCCAGATCTGGCTAGCAATTAACTAAAATCAAGGGTTAGTATTTGACATTTATAAAGCGTCATGATGAAAGTATTTTTATGGCTTCTTGGCACTCATTCTGGTCATTTACTCCCTTATGTCATACATTGGGACATGGCTTTGGAAAATACATTGGAAGGAAACCAGACACATGTATTTAAAGCTGTTTTATGTGTTCAAGCCACCCCACCGATAAAGTAATGCTAGATTATATCCAGTCTGTCTCACATAAAGTGTAGGCAGAAAAGAGCGTAAAGCTTCTGCACAAAGTGCAAGCACTCTGGTGAGGCTGTGCACTTAGAAGGTGAATCAAACAGTTTTGGAGAGTGTTAGATTGCCTGGTCTTGGCAGCCTGAATTGCAACTGTCACTGACATAACCGGTAACTATGATCCTACCCTTCATACCCCATGCAGGGCAAAGACTGAGCTGGAACAATTACCACTAGCAGTATTGGGGGGATCATGGATATGTGCTTGTGGCCATGAATAAAAGAAATGAAATACCAAATTCTGCAATGATAAACTTATGAATCTTGTGGAAATGCCTCCATTCTATCATAAACACACATCAAAACTAGGGGTGCAGTGGACACTGGGTGGGCAGCATTGTAGCCTCATGCTTTAAGGAACTTCATTCTAAAAGTTGTGAACTAGCAATCAAGGGAAACGCTTCTTCATGGATAGTTTGAGCACACCCATGTTTTTTTTTCTCCAAGGGACCAAGTAACTTTTGATTACAGACTTTCTTTCATTTTTTTATATATTTTGAATGCATTTATATGCCACTTCACCTAAAGCACCAACAGCTGAAAATGCAGACAGAATATGGACCTGCAAACCTGAATCAGTTGGAGGGCATGGTGGAGAAGAATGTGTAATGCCAATGCAGGTAGGATTGCTGCCCAGAACAAACACCTGTGGGGCTGTTGGGTACACATATGCATGTGCGTACATATACACACATACACACACACACACACACACACACACACACACACACACACACACACACACACACACACACACACACACACACACACCTGTTGGAAGGTCCACTTCTGCAGCCCCACCCTCACTAAATATGCAAATCATGTGATAACAGGTAAGTATAAAATCACAGAAGCCTACTGTTAGTCAGTTTAACCTGGCAGCAGCCATGATGTGCATAATATCAGTGGAGGAACATTATTACCTCGGTTTAACCTCAGGGATCTGATGCCACATCATACCTCTCAGTCTCTCAGAGCAAGAAATCTGGACAAAGCCAAAAATAATGGTGGGACAAAGGCCCAAAAATAGGGACAGATTTTGAATATTGCTCCTGTAAACTCACATAGTTGCAAGAATAACAGGTTTTGCACTATTATGTATTTTCTGAGGGATATGAAGTCTTAAATTCAAATGTCTGCCATAATTTATTATTATTTAGTGACTTCAATTTTCATGTTGGTATCCCACAATTCTGTTGGAGTGGATGGGTTTACATGATTGTGTATGCACATTTTGTTAATAACTGTCACGATTTTGGGCCAGTTGTACTTCTGTTTCATGGGCCTTTGTCCAGATTTTTGATGTTTCCAGGTTGAGAGGTATGGTTTGCATCCTACAGGTTGCTGAGAGGTGATCTGTGCCTGGCCTACAGAGTGATGTCTGACCCTACCCTAATGGAAATGCTGCATGAGAAGTCACTCACTCCAGGGATCTCAACCTAGCCTGTGACATAAACAGAACATGTTGGAGAGACAGATATGTCTCCCAGAGATTGCCACTTCTCTGGAATAAACTCCCACTTCACATGAAGCAGAGCTCCTCAATGACCCTATTTAAGTGTATCCTTGGCAACTGGATGGGAGATGGTAAATTCACCCCAGGGATGGCACCTGTGTCTTCATGAAGAGGGGCAGACGGTGCTAATTTCTGATTCGCTCTGCTAACAATGACCATCTATCCATAGTCAACCAGGCTTGTTAAGGCCTTATGGCCATTACCTATGATCCTTAATTAACTTATCAATGACATCATGAAAGTATCCCCAACACTGTATGTGTATCTCACCACAAAGCAGAAAACTAGCAGTTACCATATAGGTACCCAGAAACTGTGCCTTAACAGCATGTGTACCCAGGTTCATAAATGCAAATTAATCATACACTCAAGCAAATACCTTGTTAAGTTGTTTTGTGCACACCATGGGTTACAAGATTCATCACATCTAAACAGCTCAGACATACATAACCAAATAGGCATTATCTCAATCTCTTGAATATTTAAGAATAACCCGGCTTTCTTTTTCTTGACACGTTGAGCACATGACTGATGAAGTAGCCACTGAAATAAAGACAGACTCCGGTCACAAGAAGGCCAAGCATGCCATTCTATTTCCATACATATCTTAGCCTGCAAAATGGAATGTCGTTTTCCTTGAAACCATTAGGCTGTGCAAAAAAGCTCTCAGTAAAATCGGTCACGTTTTGAATCTTGAAATTCTAGGTCACATCCGTGTGTATTCCATCATACTGCTAACTGTCTTTCTATCTCAGACAGAGTAACCTAACATACAAACTAATAAACCAAAAGACAACACAAATATAAAACTAATAAAATCATGAGAAAAGCGAACACCCATATTTATTTAGTAAAAATGTCAAGTGCTTTTGACCCAGTATCTGGACTTAGTCAGAACAAACTAGATCTGTTCAAACCTTGGCTTATACAACAAAAGGCCACCTGTTAAAAAACGTCACATGATACTAACTGCTTAATTATTTATCCTAAACATAAAGCCTTGTTCAAGTAATAAAAGCAGGTGAAACAAAAAACTGAGAAAAATAAAAAGAGGATAATGTTAACAATCACATGAATGTTTGTATAAAAAAGTTGACCAAACATATATACTTATAAACATGTGAAAAACATTTAAAAAGACATCACTAAGGATACTGGGCAAAAGTTTAAAATAAAAGCTTAACATGCTTTTTAACATGTTACAAACTACTGCATTGTTGATGCCTGTCCATCTGTAAGCCGTAGACTTTTGATTGACTCTATTCTTTCACAACCAAGGTGCTAGCCTTACTCAGGACACCTGACATTGGTTCCTTTTCCAAAAGATGCAAAAGTGGCTCAGATGCCTTCTTGGAATCATAAGAAACATCTTAGCCTTCCTCTTTTTTGAGACAAAACTGTTAAACACCTTGCACAGTGCTGTCCTTGGGCCAGTGCAGAAATAACGGCTAGCCTAACAGTCTTCTCCACTTTCCTTTTCTTTTCTTAAGACTAATATTAATGCAGAGAGTCCCTGAGATGGTCATTTCCCATCACTGCCTTCTATTTGCAGCTGTCTTCTATATTACATGCACACATTTTATTTCTTTTTATCTTTGATAGTTAATCACTTTTTCACTGAAATTGTCTAGCTATCAGATGAGTATACCTTACATGCTTACTTAGTGAGCCATTCACTCCTTACAAGTTATTAGCCGCCACAGTATTATACCAAATGTGCTATTCATCTGATATAGTGTCTTTGTTTAGCCACATCTTTTTTTTTAATTTTACGGGTGATTTTCTTATATATGGAAATAAATGTTTGTTATAATGGCCTTGTATTATGTTTCCTGTGGCTTAGATAATGTCTGAAAAGAGTCACTTGGGCAGTCCAAAAAAAATCAGTAAATAAGCAAGTATTGCACAAAAAAACTGAAATACCTCACATGCTATTAAATGGAAGCATACTTGTTGATGGGACATCGGCAAGCATGTTTTAACAGATCAAGTATAAAGACTTGAATCAAATCAATTTTTTTTAAAAAGAAAATCAGAACTAGACATTCATTTGTCATTGATAGCCACTCAATCATATTTATTTTGGTCTGAATTACCATACTCTTTGTGCAAAAATTAAATTTCTAATTGAAGATTTTTGTGTGAGATATAGATAAACTGGTGACTGCTGTTTACATTTCATAAATCTAATTTTTAACCTACTAGTGTTAATATGTTCAATTTAATAAAGTGGTATCTTACCCCGTCTTGAATATTGAGAGGTGCCTTGAAGTCACAGATACTTTCTACACAGGAAACACTCCCCGCCACAGCTTGAAAGAAAAAGAAATAAGAAAAAACTATGTGAAAAGAGAGCATCGTGAAATATCACCACAAAAAAAAAAAAAAAAAAACAATCAGTTTTCTGTGCAATCAGGTCTACAAGCAAAACTGCCATTTCCCATCACCGTCTTCTATTTGCAACTGCAGCAACACAAACATGATTAAACACATGCTTCAATGATACACACCTCTCCCTACTCACCTGTTTGTCTCATCTTATGGTATTAGCTCTGTACTCACCTGTTTGTCCCATCTTATGGTATTAGCTCTGTACTCACCTGTTTGTCTCATCTTATGGTATTAGCTCTGTACTCACCTGTTTGTCCCATCTTATGGTATTAGCTCTGTACTCACATGTTTGTCCCATCTTATGGCATTATCTCCCTACTCACCTGTTTGTCCCATCTTATGGTATTAGCTCTGTACTCACCTGTTTGTCCCATCTTATGGTATTAGCTCTGTACTCACCTGTTTGTCCCATCTTATGGCATTATCTCCCTACTCACCTGTTTGTCTCATCTTATGGTATTAGCTCTGTACTCACCTGTTTGTCCCATCTTATGGTATTAGCTCTGTACTTGCATGTTTGTCCCATCTTATGGCATTATCTCCCTGCTCGCCTGTTTGTCCCTCTTATGGTAGTAGCTGTATAGACCAATAGAATAGCATCTACTCTAAAGCACAACTCCTGAAATATTACAGAGATAGGACTGACTCCCTGACTGATTCTGTTCAATATATTTTTTTAGGTCTCATGGAGACTCTGCATGATTTATTTTGATTACAATTGTCTTAAATTAAATCCTGCTGAGTTGCCATGAGACTTACAACAAACACTTGAACAAGTAACACCCCCAGTGGAGTTATCTGGACTCCTGTACAGCCTTGTAAAGCCACTTCTAAGAAATTATGAGATCAGCAGCCGATCTGAGCAGATATACCCAGTTAAAAAGCCCTCACAGTACTAGGCTGAAAAAAGTAAATGTAACAAAAAAAGTTTCTGTAAGTTGTACACAACTTGTATACCTCACAGTGACTTCTCCAAATTTAGAGACAGCCCCACTGCTGCGCTTTTGCATAAAGACGTGCACCACCGCCACAGTGGGCTGTTTCTGCAACTGTACTACATGCTAATGAGGCAGTCTGGGGGGCTATTCTAATTAGTCATGTCTCTACCCAAGAAAATGGCTGTGGTAAGGCATTTATGCAGCTGTTTAAATTAGCATGATTGCACTCAGTCACTCATGGTAATGAGCACAACCAAAAGGCTATGTTCATCCACCTTGGTTAATGTAAGAGCTGGGGTGTTAAGTGGTCGGGTAGTGTTCAAGTGGGGGTTTGTATGTTTGTAGGTTAGGGTCTGCATCTGTCGATGTGTCTCTTCTTGGGAGGTAGCAACACTGGGTTAATTAGGTGGTTGGTTGGAGAAGAGTGTGTGTGTGTGTGTGTGTGTGTGTGTGTGTGTGTGTGTGTGTGTGTGTGTGTGTGTGTGTGTGTGTGTGTGTGTGTGTGTGTGTGTGTGTGTGTGTGTGTGTGTGTGTGTGTGTGTGTGTGTGTGTGTGTGTGTGTGTGTGTGTGTGTGTGTGTGTGTGTGTGTGTGTGTGTGTGTGTGTGTGTGTGTGTGTGTGTGTGTGTGTGTGTGTGTGTGTGTGTGTGTGTGTGTGTGTGTGTGTGTGTGTGTGTGTGTGTGTGTGTGCGTGTGTTTGTGCATGCACAGGTGTATGCATTTGGCTGCCATACTTCCACACACCGCCAAACTAACAAGCAAAGCCTGCAGCGATGGGTCTGATGGAGCACTAGACACCAGGGATAACTCAAAGCCTGCAGCAAGGGGTCTGGGGGACTACTAGACACCAGGACTAATTTTTAATACAAGGGTCAGAAGTGAACCATTAGACATGAAGGAGACCTCTCCTTTTATGCCTTAATGGTACTTACAGATAACAGGGATTGGATGGTAAAACACTAGACACAAGACAGTGTCTCATGGCACTTACACATAAGAGGGATCAGGTGGGTAAACACTACACACCAAGGCAACCCTTCGTGCTGTGCCTTAATGGCACTTACCAATAAAGGGGATTAGGTGGGGAAGCAGTAGGCACCAGGGATATTGTGAATATCATGCCTTAATGGCACATAATTAAAAGAATAATTAAAACATGGTATGGGGGATGAGTAGACACCACAAATAATATTATGTACTCTTCCCTGAAGTCACAAAAATGGAGTCAGACCCCACACCCTTGCCACCATAATTCTCAGAACTAACCTGCTGAGCTAATTGAGAAATTAGTACAGCAAGGGGTTTATTTTATTTATATATTGAGGATCTCAGGCATTATATGACTAAAACAGTTTATGATGAACACTAGGCATACCTCTCAACATCAAAGTGCAAGACAGAACAACAGAAGGGGCAGCATTAACATTTGCCTCCTACAGACTTAGAAAGTTGCTAGTACTCTATCCTGGACTTAACTGAAAGATATAGATTGTGAAACTTTAATGTTTGATCGAAATCAACCATGATATATGAGGTCAGAAAAAGATGATATTGGAAATGTTCTTACAATGAAGGGGCATACATGGGGTTTGGGTCTGGGTGTGTGAGAGAGAGAGAGAGATTGAATAGCCTGGGCTACTACAATGGAGCCAGTGTCACTGGTCACTGATAACTACTGCAGGAAGGGCTGAGCTACTCTTACAGTGGATAACAGAAATTCAGAGACTGCTAATTAGCTGATAATGAAGTATTTCCTCTTTATGACTGTTTCCTTGAATAACAAAATATATTGCAGAATGGGGCCTTTTTATTCCAGCCCTTAACAGAAACAGCAGGGTTCTTTATAAATCCCCCAAAAAGTCCAAGAGTGTGAATAAATACTGGTTCTAGATGAGCCTACTTTTAGATTTCTCCTGTTAATTTGTACTATTTCTGTAGAGAGTATTGTTCTGGCTAGACATCTACAGCAAAAAATAAATAAATAAATAAAATAATAAAATAAATATAAAAAATAAAAAGTAGGACAGTTCAAAAATATCCATTCTGATAATACTGTCATCACACCAACTGTGTGCAGATTGACAGTGTTAATATCAATTAAAATGGGGCCACTATTTAGCCCAAGATTTAAACTGATATCCATATAACCCTAAATGCAGAGACTAAAAAGCTAAAAACACACTTTATTAAGACATTGAGTAAGAGCTTTCGTCCTTCTGCAGGACTTCTTCAGACTGAATGCAACCTTTTCAAACACACCCTTTATACAATAATTAAAAGTCACATGGTATAATTAGTGCCTAACACTTTTCCTTTTTAAATAAACTTTAACTTTTTCTTTATCATGTAATCCAGGTGGATGGCAAGCATCTAATCTTAGCTACCACACATACTCTTCCACGGCATCAAATGAATTCTCATAATTAATCATTTGTTCAAATACAACCACTTTAAACCTTCCTACACAGTTGTCTTGATTATAGTGTTTACTTAAAGCATTTCTCTCATCTTTGATGTTAATAGCATGCTGATGCTCACAGATTCTTTTGTTCAACTCTCTAGTGGTTCTACCCACATAAAATGCCTCTCAAGAAAGGCATATCATAAGGTAGACTACAACATTGGATGTGCAAGAATACCTGCCTTTGATTCTAATGTCTATATTCCTTATTTTAAATTCAGTAATCCCAGTAAACAAATAACTACAAAAATTGTTTAAGGTGGTTGTATTAGAGCAAATGATTAATTATGAGAATTATTTTGATACTGAGGAAGAGCTTGATTGGAAAGAGTATGTGTGGTAGCTAAGATTAGATGCTTGCCATCCACATGGATTAAATGATAAAGAACATTTTAGTTTATTTAAATAGGAAAAGTCTTAGGCAATAATTATGTCATGTGACATTTAGTTATTATATAAAGAGTGTGTTTGAAATGGTTGCATTCAGTCTGAAGAAGTGCTGCAGAAGGACAAAAGCTCTTACTGAATGTCTTAATAAAGTGTGTTTTTAGCGTTTAGTGTTTGAGCTGTTTTATATTATTGTTTCTTTTGGTTTATGGCCATTTTTTCTATTTTTTTCCTCTTTTTCTGTTTTTTTCTGTTTTTATTTACTAAATATAGAGACACAAATTCATACCAGATAACTGGGATATTTGGTCAAATGCCTAAAAAAAGTATCAGAGACAAAGTCAAAATTAAAAATGCTGAAACCAAAGAAGGAAACAACAGATGTAAATTATACTACCAAACAGGGAAACGTAATTCAAATTTCCACAAGAGGTTGACTTTACAACTCCCTACCCACAGCTGGCTATGGGAGTCTTTTTTTATTTCTATGCACTGTAATTGATATGAACAGCAGATGGGTTGAGGCCTGTCCCAATAATAAAAAATATGCTAACACAATAGTTAAGAGTGCCAACATTAAGAGCCCCTCAAAATACATAGTGATCAAGGGACAGTATACTAAAAAGATGATGCAAAACATGTGTAGGCCTTGGGGGAATCTGACAAAACTTTCATATGTTTCACTTCTTGTTGTATCATTAAAGGCTAGAAGTACTGCATCTGTACAATGATGACGTCAGAAATCATATTGTGCAGGATGTACAACATTTTGGGATTATTGGTGCTTGAGCTTCCTATGTAAGTGTTGTTTTTTTCTAAGAGTTTTGATTTATATGCTAGGAGAACCATAAGTTTCATTTTTTTAGTCATGTGTAATGAAAACAAGAAATTGTATGCTTCTCCTGTAGCCAGTCTTATTCCATTTAAATTCCTTAAAATATGAAAACAAATGTGATTCCCACACACAGGAGGCCCTGGTGATGATTTTTCTGTTAATTTTACAAAAACATGTCCATTAACAGAAGTCTGAAAGGAAACATCTGTATGAATATGTCAAACTGTTCTGCTGCTGATATTGAAAAAACATATTAGGAATTGATAATGTGGGAGAACATGTTTTCTGAGGAAGCAGCTTTGTAAAAAGATCATGTATTGCTGAGTTTGTAAAAAAGCATGTCTATTAATACATACAGTCAGAGCTATGTCACACTAGAGTATGGCTGCTCACTACATATTGCTAAGCTCTATTTCTACATTTAAGCAAGCTTTATTGTATGCCTCATTTATTTTGTATTTTTATAGCAGTACTGATTTTAACCTTTATTTATTGTTTAACACACTTAACAGGATCTCTTAAAGGTGTGACCCAGGTGACAAAGGTAAATGCAGGACACGTGGAAAATTTAGTATACTCAATCAGCCAGCTCTTTTTGGGGAAGACAAAGGAAGCACCTAGAAAAAACACAAAATGACTAGGAGAACAAGCAAGCTTCACAAAAAGTGATCTGTGGTAATTATGGTTCAACTTCAGACCTTGAGTTTTGGTGCAGAAACATTTAAAGTGAGACATTGGTAGCATATTTAGGACCTGTATGGATATGCTCAGCACACAGTTTTTCTGGTGTTGTCGCATAGTCTGGATTATTATGGAACATCGATTGGCACTGTATACAAGTTCACAGTCTACAAGATAGCTTCTCTGTGTGTGTGCATAGTGGGGTAATTAAGAAATCTAGATGTTGCTTTCAGAATATGCTTTCTTCACTCTTGCGATTCAGACCAGTGAAGAACTGTAATTATATGTTGTATATATAATTATAATTATATTATATAATTGTAATTATATGTTGTATATATAATTATAATTATATTATATAATTGTAATTATATGTTGTACATATAATTATAATTATATTATATAATTGTAATTATATATTGTATATATAATTATAATTATATTACATAATTGTAATTATATGTTGTATATATAATTATAATTATATTACATAATTGTAATTATATGTTTTATATATAATTATAATTATATTACATAATTGTAATTATATGTTGTATATATAATTATAATTATATTACATAATTGTAATTATATGTTGTATATATAATTATAATTATATTACATAATTGTAATTATATGTTGTATATATAATTATAATTATATTACATAATTGTAATTATATGTTGTATATATAATTATAATTATAATTATATTACATAATTGTAATTATATGTTGTATATATAATTATAATTATATTATATAATTGTAATTATATGTTGTATATATAACGGGTTCCCAAAATGCCAGATTACAACATGCCTATCATCCTGACTTTTACATAAATTTGAAATGGGTACTTGTGGAAATATGCACCTGGTACACTGGCAGGGCACACTATATAGGAGGCACAGAGAGTTGTGTATTTTTTTTTATTTTTATTTTATCTATTTTTTTCATTCACTTATGAACAGCATTTTAATACTGGTACATTAATCTCTTTCAAGGAAGATGGCATTTTTGTCCCCATGTTACTCTTCTCCTCCCATGTACTACTTTTGTTACACATTCCAATTTTCCTCAGCTAGGATTAACAGTCACTGGAATGAATGAGAGAATTTAATTTTATGAGGTTAAACATCATAACGTAAATTGCTTGTTTTTTATGTAGTTACTGAATGTGAATCTTACTGCATTTCCCTAGGTTAAGGGTGGGACCTCGGGAAACCACCTTTCGTAACCATCCTAACAGTTAAATGTATTGGAAGTGGGGAGGGGGGTTACTGTTGGATTGAGAGTTAGCTTTTCCAATCATATCAAGGGTGGAGAATGAGATAATGGAGAAAAAAAATTAAAGAAGTAGAGCAGGAGGAAATGGGTTATAGCCATGGAGGGGGTATTTACCAGGAGCACTGGGAGATTATGAGCTGAAGTGTACTGAGACAGGGGGCTCAGGAGTGCACCAAAAAGGACAGAATTCTGAATGTACTGCTAACCAAATAGGAGAGACTGAGGAACACCATGTTGAAAGCACCATCAACCAAAAGTGACCATCCCCAGTGTGATCAGGAGTGAGTGAAATGTTAAGAATGCAAACACAACAATGTTGATGTGGAATTTTCAAGGGAGTGGGGAGATACTCAAACATTAGTTAGGAGGAGACTGAAACTAACTGAAATAGCAGGTCATACTGCACTCACCACTATGGACAAGTATCTGAGGCAGTGGCAGAAGAATGAAAAGGGCAGTGTGGCTGCAAACAGAACATATGAGAGATGGAACAGAGGAATGTGAAGGTGGAGCATGAGGCATGATACAAGAAGGCTAGAAGAAAGGTGACCAAGGGAGTCAGGTCAGAAAAAGCTCAAGATGAAAGGAAGTTAACGTAAGAGCTAAAGACAGAATAATAGGCTTCTTTATATAAATGACAGAAATAACTGCGGGACTGACCTGGTCAGCCTAAGCAAAGATGAGAGGGAGATCACAGAAAACTGGATAAAAAGCACAAGTCCCAAATGAGCATTACTCTGAAGGAAAGCAAGGGGAGGGATGCTGAGAAGGAGGTAGGACAGATTGGGAAAAAGTGAACAGACAGATGGATAGAGAATGAGAAGAGTGAGAGGAAATTGACTAAAGTGAGAAGAGAGCACAGAGACCAGGTAGGCTGTATCTCAGGGTCCACAGGATTCTGTTCAGTATGCTGCTAGATTCTTGACTAAGCCTATCAATAACTCAGTGACCACTGTGAAGGTGCCTGAGTAGTATGTGATGTTATGAGCTAGTGCCATCTGTGCCAGGGAGAACATAGCAGTACATGTGTACATATGACAGCATAGCTAGCTGGAATGTTGTAAAGAATTTTATGTTATTTGACTATCACAATGATTTGTACAGATGTTTGAGTTAAAAATGTATTTGTGAAGTTACGTGTGTTAAACACGCATCAACAGTAGGTCCTGCTGGACAGAAAGAATGTATGCATGTATATTAGGTTGTATTTTATAACTGATCAAATGTGTATATTTATCAGAGAACCCTGGAAGGGTGAAAAGTTTGAAATTCTGTTAAAGCATTCAGATGCTGCCACAGATCTTAGCAAAGCTCTGTGTGTGTCTATCATACCAAAGTCTGGTGACCAGAGCTGATGTCATCCTCTAACCAGTATCTGGTTTCTTTGGAACCCTCAAAGCAGCACTTAAGAATCTGACAGGATATATATCTCATACATCCACACAAACAGAGAGAGACATCATCTGGCTTTTGCTGTGGTAAGATAATCAGCACACATCAGCTTGTCTTGATTAAGTAAGTAGGTAGGGAACAGTAATTCTTTAGTTAGTCAGGGACATTTAGTGAAAATAGTTTAGTATTGTTTTCTGCATCTTTGAGAACCTATCCAACTGTATTAGTTTTTATATCTCTGGTTGAAACTATGTGATTCATTGTATACAGTATTCTATTGTTTTCTGTTTTATCATTAAATATTTTAATACCTTTCATTGTGGCTGATCCTTTAGAGAATGCTTTTAACATCTTGAGAGTACTTATGCTTGATTTAGTGAGACTGTGGCCACTCCTGAAAGCCTTGCTGCTTTTGTCACACCCTACCATTTGTATTAGTATTAATTTTACAAAGTGTAATTGAGTACCCTTTGTAAGATTCTTAGGGTAGTTGACTAGTGTCAGCATGATTACCTCAGTGACTGGGCAGAAAGTGGCACAGCTAGTAAATCTGCACCAGCTTTTCCCAGGTGTGTGTGTGTGTGTGTGTGTGTGTGTGTGTGTGTGTGTGTGTGTGTGTGTGTGTGTGTGTGTGTGTGTGTGTGTGTGTGTGTGTGTGTAACTCAAATATCCATGTCTACATGTCACCTACTGGGAACAGGGACACAGAGTTCCAAAGTGGTCAGTGTGGAGTTTTGTGTGGGTCTGGATAGAGAAAGAGAGTCTAGCACTAGGTCTGGAGTGTGCTCCCTGTGTGCTTTTAAGGGAAACTGTGCTTGGTGCAGGGAGCTGCATCTGAAAATACTGTGAATCCATCTATGCAAGGAATTGCAAATCTGTTAGGCTAAAAGCTGTGCTGGGGAAATCCTAGGGAAAGACTAATCCCCTTTTTATAGGACAACAATCTCCAAGACAACAACCAATATAGTTTCATTGCCAGAAGAAGTTGTCAGCCACACCTGATCCAGTTTTATTTATTTGGTTTGTTTGCCAGGTTAGTACACTGATCACAAAAGACCATTTGCAGGCACTGCACAGGGTGATTAAATTCACAAACATGAAAGCAGAATGAATTTACAAACATGGCATAATCACTGAAGGCAGAGTCTCAGAACTGAAACAATGAGTCCATACTATTAACAGAGTAGAAAAGCAAATGTGGGTTGAATAAGTACTAAATATATGAAGGAAGCAGTAGATGAAGTAGAGAGAATGTAAATGAGGGGAGTTAAGTAATGTGAGGACCAGTAGAAAAGAATTAAAATCAAATTTTTGATGTAGATATCTTTGGAGTTGTGCTGTGAAAGTAAAGAAAGTAGAGCTTTCTTGTAAGTGAAAAGGGATGGCCTGATGGAGCTTGGGTGCAAAAATGAGGAATGAGTGGTTGGTACAGTGCTGTGTGGTTTGGGGGGATCTGGAGTGAAGGAGTTAATAGGGGGTGGCTTTATTATTAGCAGCAACAGGTGGGAAGGCAACTGGCTGAAATAGTTTGAAGAGAAGAGACCAAAGAAGAAGTTCAATTCTCTAAGTGACATTTGGCTTTCTAGAGAGCAGTGTTCCTCAGTGGGGGAGATGGACATGAATCATCATATACTGGTTTCAATGGACTGTAGAGTGGATGACATTATTTTAGAGGCTATGGTTATGAGGGTAAACTCTAATGGATGAGTTGTTTTTAGAGGCTGTGGCTATGATGGGGAACCTGAGTGGATGAGTTATTTTAGAGACTGTGACTATGATGCTGAGCCAGAGTGGATGAGATTTTTTTAGAGGCTGTAACTATGATAGACAGCCCAACTGAATGAGTTTTTAGAGGCTATGGCTATGATGGGGAGCCCATAGTTAAGTCGAGCAAGGAGGACTCATTTGCCTATTGCAGCTCTAGTGGATCTGGAGAGAAAGGGAAATAGTTTCCAGAACTAGAATAAAAGAGAATTGACCTTTTTTCCTGGTGAACAATGTTTATGCCAGGATTACAGTAGAACTTAATGGATGAGTAACAGTAGAAATTTGATTTCTTTTTTTTTATTTTACAGTTGTTTACCAGGGTAGTGCACTGATCACAACTAACCATCTGCAGATACTGTCTCAGTGAAATAATGCACAAAGAAGAAAAAAGAGAGGCATTAACCAGGTACATAACAAAAACAGAACAGAAAGTAACAATATATATATATATATATATATATATATATATATATATATATATATTTTAATACATATACAGTATATATATATATTCCAAAGACATGTGCCTGAAGCATTTTCCCCTGGGCCTTGGGATCTGTTGTAGTCAGACCTTCCTGGTCAACAAATGTTAAAAAATAAATAAATAAATAAGTATAACACAATTCGTAGAATAGGAATTGATAGAGCTAGTAATTGTTCCCAAGTTGAAATTGACTCATAGCAACTCTATGGGTAGATTCCAGAGGGTTTCTGTGGCATATATTACAGAAGTTGATTACCAGACCTTTCTTCCATGCAGATACTACTATGGCCCAGTTGTGCCCCAACCACATTTCAGACCCAAGTCTGTCAGTTAGTAATCCTGAGCATCAATGTTTTTGCTGTCGGGTTGGGGTAGCAAATGATAGATATAGCAAAAATAAAGAAAGACAAGCACACTTTACATTTTTACATGCTTATGTTTGAGATTTTCATTATGATGGAGATATTGTGGGGTAATGAAAGTCAGGCAGGTGAGAGTGAGGAAAGTGGAATTAAGAGGTGTTAGTACTTAAGAGAGAAGGATGTGGTCTGCTGTGTCTCTAGAGCAAATTGATTTGATAGAGAATTTTTTTTTCAATTTAGCTGCGACTATGAGGAAGGAGATTTGCAGTTCCTTTAGGTGTGTGTGGGGGGTGGCAATACTAACTGCATACACTGTTAGAAACTCCCGGTGTTCTGTCTGAAGTGTAATTCTCAAACAATCTGGAAATATATCACTGATTGATAAGTATGTTTCTTGGCATTTTAACCTTTCAAAGTTTTGCTTTGTCTTAATTTTTGCCTGACTGAATTACTTTTTTGCCTGCCTGAATTATTTTGTATACTTTCTGGCATTGTTTTCTGTTTCACATCTGTCCTGAAACTGCTTCAACCCATTCCTGTGGTGGAGTTTATAAAAGTAGTCTAATAGCTTCTGTGTTGTCTGAATGTTTCAAGGCTTGCTGATTTAAAAATAGCTTCTGTTTGTAAATTCCTGCATACACTGTTGGGAACTCCTGGTGTTCCAGCTGAAGTGTGAATCTCAAACAATCTGGAAATATATCTCTGATTGATAAGCATATTACTTGGCATTTTAACCTTGCAGAGTTCTGCACTGTCTTAATTTTGCCTGACTGCATTATTTTTTTTTTTGCCTGACTGAATTATTTTATGTATTTTCTGGCATTGTTTTCTGTTTTTCATCTCTCCTGAAACTGCTTCTCCCCTATTCCTTTGGTGGATTTTATAAAACTGGTCTAACAGCTTGTGTGTTATCTGATTGCCTTAAGGCTTGCTGATTTAAAAATAGTTTCTGTTTGTAAATTATTGCATACACTGTTGGAAACTCCTGGTGTTCTGCCTAAAATGTGATTCTCAAACAATCTGGAAATATATCGCTGATTGATCATTTTATTTCTTGGCATTTTAACCTTTACAAGTTCTGGACTGTCTTAATTTTGCCTGACTGAATTTTTTTTGCCTGACTGAAATATTTTGTATATTTTCTTGCATTGTTTTCTATTTCCCATCTGTCCTGAAACTGCTTCCCCCCATTCCTGTGGTGGAGTTTACAAAACTGGTCTAACAGCTTGTGTGTTATCTGATTGCCTTAAGGCTTGCTGATTTAAAAATAGTTTCTGTTTGTAAATTATTGCATACACTGTTGGAAACTCCTGGTGTTCTGGCTGAAGTGTGATTCTCAAACAATCTGGAAATATATCACTGAGTGATAAGTATGTTTCTTGTTATTTTAATCGTTCAAAGATCTGCATTCTCTTAATTTTGCCTGGCTGAATTAGTTTTTTGCCTGACTGAATTATTTTATATATTTTCTGGAATTGTTTTCTGTTTCTCATCTGTCCTGAAAGTGCTTCCCCCATTCCTGTGGTGGAGTTTATAAAACCGGTCTAATAGCTTGTGTGTTATTTGATGGCTTCAAGACATGCTGATTTAAAAATAGTTTCTGTTTGTAAATTTCTGCATACACTGTTGGAAACTCCTGGTGTTCTGGCTAAAGTGTGATTCTCAAACAATCTGGAAATATATCGCTGATTGATAAGTATATTTCTTGGCATTTTAACTTTTCAGAGTTTTGCATTGTCTTAATTTTGCCTGACTGAATTATTTTTTTGCCTGACTGAATTATTTTATATATTTTCTTGCATTATTTTCTTTTTCTCATCTGTCCTGAAACTGCTTCCCACCTATTCCTGTGGTGGAGTTTATAAAACTGGTCTAACAGCTTTTGTGTTATCTGATTGCTTCACTGCTTGCTGATTCAAAAATAGTTTCTGTTTGTAAATTCTTGCATACACTGTTGGAAACTCTAGGTGTTCTGGCTGAAGTGTGATTCTCAAACAATCTAGAAATATATTGCTGATTGATAAGTATATTTCTTGGAATTTTGCATTCAGAGATCTGCATTGTCTTAATTTTGCCTGACTGAGATACTTTTTTGCCTGACTGAATTATTTTATATATTTTCTGGCGTTGTTTTCTGTTTCTCATCTGTCCTGAAAGTGCTACCCCCATTCCTGTGGAGGAGTGTATAAAACCGGTCTAACAGCTTGTGTGTTAGCTGATTGCTTCAAGGCTTACTGATTTAAAAATACTTTCTGTTTGTAAATTCTTGCAGAGACTGTTGGAAACTCCTGTTGTTCTGGCTGAAGTGTGATTCTCAAGCAATCTGGAAATATATCGCTGATTGATAAGTATATTTCTTGGCATTTTAACCGTTCGGAGTTCTGCATTGTCTTAATTTTGCCTGAATGATTTTTTTTTGCCTGATTGAATTATTTAATATATCTTCTGTCATTGTTTTCTGTTTTTTATCTGTCGTGAAACTGCTTCTCCCCTATTCCTGTGGTGGAGTTTCAAAAACTTGTGTAACAGATTCTGTGTTATCTGTATGCTTCAAGGCTTGCTGATTTAAAAATATTTTCTGGAAATTCCTGGTGTTCTGGCTGAAACTCCTGGTGTTCTGGCTGAAGTGTGATTCTCAAACAGTCTGGAAATATATCGCTGACTGATAAATATATTTCTTGGAATTTTGACCTTTCAAAGATCTGCTTTGTCTTAATTTTGCCTGACTGAATTATTTTATGTATTTTTTGGCATTGTTTTCTGTTTCTCATCTGTCCTGAAATTGCTTCCCCTCATTCCTGCGGTGGATGTTATAAAACTGGTCTAACAGCGTTTGTGTTACCTGTTTACTTCAAGGCTTGCTGATTTAAAAGTAGTTTCTGTTTGTAAATTCTTGCATACCCTGTTGGAAATTCCTGGTGGTCTGGCTGAAGTGTGATTATCAAACAATCTGGAAATATATTGCTGATTGATCAGTATATTTCTTGAAATTTTAACCTTTCTAAGTTCTGCACTCTTAATTTTGCCTGAATTAATTTATTTTTGCCTGACTGAATTGTTTTATATATTTTCTGGCACTGTTTTCTGTTTCACATCTGTTCTGAAACTGCTTCCCCCTATTCCTGTGGTGGAGTTTCTAAAACTGGTCTAAGAGCTTCTGTGTTATCTGATTGCTTCAAGGCTTGCTGATTTAAAAATAGTTTCTGTTTGTAAATTCTTGCATATACTGTTTGAAACTCCTGGTTTTCTGGCTGAATTGTGATTCTCAAACAATCTGGAAATATATCGCTGGTTCATAAATATATTTCTTGGAATTTTAACCTTTCAGAGATCTGCATTGTCTTACTTTTGCCTAACTGAATTATTTTTTTCCTGTTTGAATTATTTTATATATTTTTTGGCATTGTTTTCTGTTTCTCATCTGTCCTGAAACTGCTTCACCCCATTCCTGTGGTGGAGTTTATAAAACTGGTCTAACAGCTTTTGTTTTATCAGATCACTTCAACGCTAGCTGATTTAAAAATTTGTTTCTGTTTGTAAATTCCTGCATACACTGTTGGAAACTCCTGGTGTTCTGGCTGAAGTGTGATTCTCAAACAATCTAGAAATATATCACAGATTGATAAGTATATTTTTGGCATTTTAACCTTTCAGAGTTCTGCATTGTCTTAATTTTGCCTAACTGAATTATTTGTTTGCCTGACTGAGTTATTTTATAAATTTTCTTGCATTATTTTCTGTTTCTCTCTGTCCTGAAACTGCTTCGCCCATTCCTGTGGTGGAGTTTATAAAACTGGTCTAACAGCTTGTGTGTTATCTGATTGCTTTATGGCTTGTGATTCAAAAAATAGTTTCTGTTTATAAATTCTTGCATAGACTGTTGGAAACTCCTGATGTTGTGCCTGAAGTGTGATCTCAAGCAATCTGGAAATATATCGCTGATTGAAAAGTATATTTCTTGGAATTTTACATTCAGATATCTGCATTGTCTTAATTTTTCCTGACTGAGACACTTTTTTTTCCTGACTGAATTATTTTATATATTTTCTGGCATTGTTTTTTGTTTTTCATCTGTCCTGAAAGTGCTGCCCCCATTCCTGTGGTGGAGTTTATAAAACCGGTCTAACAGCTTGTGTGTTATCTGATTGCTTCAAGGCTTGCTGATTTAAAAATACTTTCTGTTTGTAAATTCTTGCATAGACTGTTGGAAACTCCTGTTGTTCTGGCTGAAGTGTGATTCTCAAGCAATCTGGAAATATATCGCTGATTGATAAGTATATTTCTTGGCATTTTAACCTTTCAGAGTTTTGCATTGTCTTCATTTTGCTTGAATGTTTTTTTTTTTTGCCTGACTGAATTATTTAATATATTTTCTGCCATTGTTTTCTGTTTCTTTTCTGTCATGAAACCGCTTCCCCCCTATTCCTGTGGTGGAGTTTCAAAAACTGGTCTAACAGCTTCTGTGTTATCTGTATGCTTCAAGGCTTGCTGATTTAAAAATAGTTTCTTTTTGTAAATTCTTGCATACACTGTTGGAAACTCCTGGTGTTATGGCTGAAGTGTGATTCTCAAACAATCTGGAAATATAACGCTGATTGATAAGTATATCTCTTCACATTTTAACCTTTCAGAGTTTTGCTTTGTCTTAATTTTGCCTGACTGAATTATTTTTTTGCCTGACTGAGTTATTTTATATATTTTCTTGCATTATTTTCTGTTTCTCACCTGTCCTGAAACTGCTTCCCACTATTCCTGTGGCAGAGTTTATAAAACTGGTCTAACAGCTTTTGTGTTATCTGATTACTTCAATGCTTGCTGATTCAAAAATAGTTTCTGTTTGTAAATTCTTGCATACACTGTTGGAAACTCCTAGTGGATTGGCTGAAGTGTGATTCTCAAACAATCTGGAAATATATTGCTGATAGATAAGCATATTACTTGGAATTTTAACCTTTTAGAGATCTGCATTGTCTTAATTTTAGCTGACTGAATTATTGTTTTGTCTGACTGAATTATTTTATATATTTTCTAGCATTGTTTTTTGTTTCTCATCTGTCCTAAAACTGTTTCCCTCCATTCCTGTGGTGGAGATGTTCATTGTGTTTCACTATTGCAGTCATTACTTTTGGGTTATCCTGCTGGCAGGCTACCCGCAGTCGGCCTGAATTCCAAAGTCTTGTTCCGGTGTCGGTTGCTGTCACCTCTTCCCTGACGTCAGTGCACCAGGGGTATAAAAGATGCAGCCGACGCCATTTTCTTCAGTCTTTCTTGTCGCATGGTGGCCGAAGCAGAAGCAGTTCACAAATGCCAGTCGGCCGACTCCTGAGATTTTTATGTTCAAATTTCAGATCCGAAGTCTTCATTTAAAGCTAAGTGTCCTGTTGGGGAAACTTTTTTCTTGCTCCATACCAATGTCAGAAAAAGTTAATAATTGGATTTCTTCTGGGAAGCAAATACCTCATAAGGACTTCCATTCTTATTGTATTCTTTGCCTAGGCCCTGATCATGATGTAGCTATTTGCAGATTTTATGCCAGATTTAACCAACGCACTATTAAGCATCAGTACGATTTTGCATTTCATTACTTTGGCCGAAGATTTAATTACACAATGTCGTCGGATAGCCATCTAACTACCACAATTCACAAAAAATGCAAGGAAAAGGAAAAGGACAGGCATCCGAGGTCCAAAACTGACGACGAGGCTTCTTCTAAGCCAGTCGCTGGTTTGCCAGTTCTCAGTGAGGCGCTTTCACAGCCCCTGACACCCGCTACCTCAGAGCCACAGGCCGCTTCCGACTCCCACGTGGAGCAGGATAGGCCTCTGGAAACTCAAGGTATTGGGCACTCGGAAAATATTCCCTCAGATGGGTCCGGAGCTGCTGAGAAGGCATCGGTTTCTGAGGGTGTTTTCAGGCCTACAGAGTTATATATAAAACCGACTACAGCTCCAAAGGCAAAGACTAAAGCACCACTAAAGACAAAGGAACAAGTGCAGCAAGCCCATGGACAGGCCTCCATGCCTAAAAAACAGATGCTCAAAATGGCCGAAGACTTAATTACTTTGATCAGGGGTTCCCATCCCCATCCTGAGAAGAGGCCTAGGCAAGAGACAGAATATAAATCTTCAGATCAGGTTTCCATTTCCTCTGGGTCCTCTTCTGACCAAGAATACTCTTTCCCTCCCTATGAGGATTCCAATGCTGAAGAATCTATCCCTTCAGCCTCCCCTTCTGAGGATTTTTCTTTTGGGGAAACCCTGCATACCATGAGGAAGCACTTCCACCGGGAGAGCCAAGACTACTCAGAATCTAAGAAAAGGCTTAGAGATTTTCTTTTACTACCTCAGCACAGGCCTCTTGCTATCCCTCCAGTTTTAGACATAGTAGATGATGTATTTTCAGAGTCCGGCCTTTCCCCTGACTCTTTACCCCATGTACCAGTTAAGCCAGACAGATACTACAGGGTTCCAAATTCACATAAATTTCTTTATAAAAACCCTGCTGCTGACCCAGAAAGTATTTCTTAGGGTCCCAAAGGGGTCAAGGCTTCGACTGCAAAAAACTCTATCCCCTCTGATAGGGATTCAAGGGCACTGGACAGATGAGGGATAAAGGTTTTCACTTCTGCTACCTTGGCTGTGAGGGCTTTGAATTGTCAATTTCATATGCTTAAATATCAGCAATACTTATTGTCAATGCTTAAACAGAAAATGTTAAGAAATTCTGAATGTGCAGAAAACAAAGAAATGCAGGGTTTATTGTATGCAACGGAACAAGTGGGAAAGCATACTTTGTAATGTGGTTTTGATTCTCTGGAGGCCTCTTGCGGGGCCGCTGTTACGGGTTCTGTCATTAGGTGACATGCTTGGTTAAAGGAACAGAATCTGTCTGATCTTGCTAAAGCAAAATTATTAGATGCTCCATTGCAGCATGATACTTTGTTTGGTGTTAAAGTGAAGAGGTGTTGAAGAAAATGGAGGATAAAGCAAAATCTGTGCAGACAGTTAAGGATTTCTTACAGGTGCAGCCTCCCAGATTTAGCAGGAACTGGCCTACAAAGAATTGGTCCTTTCCAGTGTCAGACAGGCCACAAAGAGGCAGATACAGATGCCCCAGGGGCAGATCCCAGCCCTAAAGCTCATACAGGCCTAAACAATGGGGTGCTTCTACCTCCAAAAGTGGAGAAGACAAATCACAGCTATACAGGAAACAGTCCAAATGACTTTCATCTGCCAGAACCAAGCACGTATCTTTTGGCAGCCCCCTTAGGGGGAAAACTAGCACATTTTTAATGGCACATGATCACCCAGGACAAATGGGTCTTGAACATAGTGTCTCAGGGCTACAGGTTCCACTTTCACATCCTACCAAGGGCAAAAGGTATACCAGACCTGCCACACAATCAATGGGCAGAGGCACAAAAGCAAGTTTCATCCGTCATGGACATGAGGGCCATTCAGCGAGTATCACAACCAGAGCAGGGACAAGGATTTTACTCGAGACTTTTCTTGGTGCCCAGAAAGGACAAAGCCTGGAGACCAATACTGGACCTGTCTATTCTAAACACATTTCTGGACGTTCCAAAATTCAAAATGTTGACTCTGCAGCAGCTACTGCCCATGCTGGGCAAGAAGGCTTGGCTCGTAACTTTGGACCTAAAAGAGGCATACCTGCATGTCCCAATCAGACAATCTTGCAGAAGATACCTCAGACTCATAGCTGGCTCAATGCAGTACCAATTCTCTGCACTGCCCTTTGGCTTATCTACTGCACCCAGGGTCTTCACAAAATGCCTGGCACCAGTCATTGCATTTTGCAGGCAAAGAGGAATTCAAATATATCCTTACTTAGATGACTGCCTTATTCAAGCAGAGAACAAAAACATTCTACTAAAGCATCTTGCATTTGTAAAAAGATTACTAATTTGCCTAGGGTGCACTGTAAACGAAAAGAAATCAAAACTAGTGCCCTCTCAAGAGATAATATTCCTGGGTGCAAGCTTAAATACTACTGTCCAAATGGCTTATCTCATGCCAGACAAACAAAGGCAAAAAGTCCCAGTTATCTGCAAGAAAAATTCTGCAGGCTTTGGGCTTCATGGCATCCTGCATCCTGCTAATTCCATATGCCAGACTGCATATGAGGAAACTACAATGGTATCTAAAAAGTGTTTAGACTCAACATTGCCACAGCCTGGAAACAATAATTACCCTCATTCCCTGCCTGCAACAGGAGTTTCTATGGTGGGCACAGGCCTGTCACCACAACAAGGGACAGCCATTCACTTTACCCACAGCCAGGCAGACAATAACAACGGATGCATCAGATTATGCCTGGGGGGCCCACATGGCAGGAAAATGTATTCAGGGCACATGGCCCACAAGCCAGATGCATCTTCATATCAATCAAAAAGAGATGCTAGCTGTTCAGAATGCCCTGACAGCTTTCAAGGATCTACTTCATCCAGGACAACTACTGATAAAGACGGACAATACTACAGTCATGTGTAACATAAACAAGCAGGGAGGCACACATTCCTACCCCCTTTGCAGACAAGCCATGACTTTGTGGGACACAGCACTGACCTTTCAATTTCACCTGCAAGCACAATTCCTGCCAGGAAAAATAAATACTCTGGCAGATGAACTAAGCAGAAACCTCATGGATCCCCACAAGTGGAAACTGGATCCACAAGTCTTCAGCATGGTAACAAGGAAATGGGGATGCCCAGACATAGATCTATTTGCTTCCCCTCACAACTGCCAACTGCAGAGATTCTGCACAAGGACTTATCACAAGCAAGCACGGAAAGTGGATGCCCTATCCTTCAGCTGGAAAAACCTAACAGTATATGCCTTTCCTCCAATGCCTCTCCTCCCCAAGGTACTCCTAAAGGTCAGACAAGAGAAGCCAAAGATGATACTGATTGCCCCAGATTGGCCACGCCAGCACTGATACCCAATCCTAAAGAACTTGTCTAAAGGTCCAGCCTGGACATTACCTCAAACTTCTCACTTACTGACACAACAAAACAATCAGATCCTGCACAGCCAAATCAGGACCTTAAATCTGGAAGCATGGCAGATAATGTAGCCATTCAGAACACTCATCTCTCCAAAGCTGTAATGGATGTTATTTTGGAGGCGAGGAGGCCCAGTACCAGAAAATCTTATGCAGAAAAATGGAAGAGATTCTGTGCTTGGAATCAGAAACAAGGAATTGACAGGTTTGTACCAAATATGCCTCAGATTTTACAATACCTAACTGAGATGCTGGACAAAGGCCTATCCTTTTCATCAATTAAGATTCATGCCTCTGCCATTTCAGCCCATTACAATATGGAACCACCTATCTTTTCTCATCCTTTAATAAGGCAGTACCTCAGAGGGGCCAAAAACATAAGACCTCCAAGGAGACCCACCAATACCTACACGGGACCTCAATTATGTCTTGGAAAAACTCACACTGCCTCCTTTTGAGCTAGCCTCAACAGCTGATATAAAGTTCTTATCCTGGAAAACAGCTCTGCTCCTAGCAATAACCTCTGCAAGACGAGTCTTGGAGTTACAGGCATGAATCCTACATTTATGCCTAAGGTGGTGCCCAGTGTGGCCCTTAACCAAACCATTCACTTGCCTACCTTTTATCCAAACCCACAGAACAAGGGTGAGAGACTTCTGCATTCTTTGACATACACAGACAGCTACGCTTCTGCTTGGACAGAACTAAAGCTTTTAGAAAGACTGAGCAACTTTTAGTGGCATATGCTGCAGGATCACAAGGAAAGGCTATCTCAAAACAGACTATTTCAAAATGGATAAGCCATTGCATTCATTTCTGTTACTCACAGCATGGCAAATCAGTGCCTAAGGGCATTAGGCCACATTCAACCAGAGCAGGAGCCACTTCAGCAGCCTTCCTCAGAGGAGTACCAACCAAAGACATCTTAGAGGCTGCAACTTGGATTTCAGTGCACACTTTTACAAAGCACTACCACTTATCTCTCTACTCTAAATCCAGAGCAGGCTTTGTCACTGCAGTTTTGCAGGGCCTCTTAGCTTCTCCTAATCCTATTTAGCCCAGCCACCCATCCTCAGCTTTGGGATTCAAACCAAGAGTAATGACTGCAACAGTGAAACACAATGAACATAGTACAGTTGTGTACCTACCAGAAATGTAGATGTTCGAGTGTATTCACTGTTGCAGTCCAGGTTACCCTCCCACCATCCCCCTTTCTTTTGCTGGGCCTTATCTGTACTTCTGTATTCTATACAACCCATGTGGTGTATTTGCTTATAGATGAAGGAAATGTTTACTTTAGTGCATGCATGTTTACTGGCATAATTTATTTAGCCTACCCTTTTGGGGGCACCTGACATCTGGGGCAAGAAAAACTAAAGAAAATGGCGTTGGCTGCATCTTTTATACCCCTGGCACACTGACGTCAGGGAAGAGGCGACAGCAACTGATGCCAGACCAAGACTTTGGAATTCAGGCAGACTGTGGGTAGACTGCCAGCCTGATAACCCAAGAGTAATGACTGCAACAGTGAATACACTTAAACATCACCATTTATGGTAGGTACACAACGGTACTTTTATAAAACTGGTCTAACAGCTTTTGTGTTCTCTGATTGCTTCAAGGCTTGCTGATTTAAAAATAGGTTCTTTTTGTAAATTCTTGCATACACTGTTGGAAACTCATTGTGTTCTGGCTGAATTTTGATTCTCGAACAATCTGAAAAAATATCACTGATTGATAAGCATATTTCTTGGAATTTTACATTCAGAGATCTGCATTGTCTTAATTTTGCCTTACTGAATTACTTTTTTGCCTGACTGAATTATTTTATATATTTTCAGGCATTGTTTTCTGTTTTTCATCTGTCTTGAAAGTACTTCACCCATTCCAGTGGTGGAGTTTATAAAACTGGTCTAACAGCTCGTGTGTTATCTGATTGATTCAAGGCTTGCTGATTTAAAAATAGTTTCTCTTTGTAAATTCTTGCATTCACTATTAGAAACTACTGGTGTTCTGGCTGCATTGTGATTCTCAAACAATCTGGAAATATATTGCTGATTGACAAGTATATTTCTTAGCTCTTTAAGCTTTCCAAATTCTGCACTGTCTTAATTTTGCCTGACTGACTTTTTTTTCCCTGACTGAATTATTTTATACATTTTCTGGAATTTTTTTTCTATTTTTCATCTGTCCTGAAACTGCTTCCCCTTTTTTCCTGTGGTGGAGTTTGTAAAACTGGTCTAACAGCGTCTATGTTACCTGATTGCTTCAAGGCTTGCTGATTTAAAAATATTTTTTGTTTGCAAATTCTTGCATACACTGTTGAAAACTCCTGGTGTTCTTGCTGAAGAGTGATTTTCAAACAATCTGGAAATATATTGCTGATTGATAAGTGAATTTCTTGGCATTTTAACTTTTCAGATTTTTGCATTGTCTTAATTTTGCCTGACTGATTTTTTTTTTGCCTGACTGAATTATTTTATATATTTTCTTGCATTATTTTCTGTTTCTCATCTGTCCTGAAAGTTCTTCACCCCATTGCTGTGGTGGAGCTCATAAAACTGCTCTAACAGCTTTTGTGTTATCAGATCACTTCAAGTCTTGCTGAATTAAAAAAATAGTTTATGTTTGTAAATTCTTGCATACACTGTTCGAAACTCCTGGTGTTCTGGCTGAAGTGTGATTCTCAAACAATCTGTAAATATATCGTTGATTGATAAGTATATTTTTTGGCATTTTAACGTTTCAGACTTCTGCATTGTCTTAATTTTGCCTGACTGAGTTATTTTTTTTTTGCCTGACTGAATTGTTTTATATATTTTCTTGCATTCATTTCTGTTTCTTATCTGTCCTGAAACTGCTTCCCCCATTCCGGCAGTGGAGTTTATAAAACTGACCTAACAGCTTGTGTGTTATCTGATTGCTTTAAGGCTTGCTGATTCAAAAATAGTTTCAGTTTGTAAATTCTTGCATAGACTGTTGGAAAGTCCTGGTGTTCTGTCTGAAGTGTGATTCTCAAACAATCTGGAAATATATCGCTGTTAGAAAAGTATATTTCTTGGAATTTTACATTCAAAGATATGCATTGTCTTATTTTTGCCTGACTGAGATACTTTTTTTCCTGACTGAATTATTTTATATATTTTTTGGCATTGTTTTTTTGTTTCTCATCAGTCCTGAAAGTGCTTCCCCCATTCCTGTGGTGGAGTTTATAAAACCGGTCTAACAGCTTGTGGATTATCTGATTGCTTCAAGGTTGCTGATTTAAAAATACTTTCTGTTTGTAAATTCTTGCATACACTGTTGGCATCTCCTGTTCTTCTGGTTGAAGTGTGATTCTTAAACAATCTGGAAATATATCGCTGATTGATAAGTATATTTCTTGGTATTTTAACCTTTCAGAGTTTTGCTTTGTCTTAAATTTGCCTGAATATTTTTTTTTACCTGACTGAATTATTTTATATATTTTCTGGCATTGTTTTCTCCTTCTCATTTGTCCAGAAACTGCTTCCCCCTATTCCTGTTGTGGACTTTCTAAAACTGGTCTAACAGCTTCTGTGTTATCTGATTGCTTCAATGCTTGCTGATTTAAAAATAGTTTATGTTTGTAAATTCTTGCATACACTGTTGGAAACTCCTGGTGTTCTGGCTGAAGTGTGATTCTCAAACAATCTGGAAATATATCACTGCTTGATCAGTATATTTATTGCCAATTAAACCTTTCCAAGTTCTGCATTGTCTTAGTTTTGCCTGACTGAATTATTTTATATATTTTCTTGCATTATTTTCTGAATTTGTTTGCCTGACTTTTTGAATTATTTTGTATAGTTTCTGGCACTGTTTTTTTGTTTCTCATCTGTCCTGAAACTGCTACCCCCCTATTCCTGTGGTGAAGTTTCTAAAACAGGTCTAACAGCTTCTGTGTTATCTTATTGCTTCAAGGCTTGCTGATTTAAAAATAGCTCTGGCTGAAGTGTGAATCTCAAACAATCTGGAAATATACCTCTGACTGATAAGAATATTTATTGGCATTTTAACCTTTCTGTCTTAATTTTGCCTTACTGTATTATTTATTTGCCTGACTGAATTATTTTATGTATTTTTTGGCATTGTTTTCTGTTTCTCATTTGTCCAGAAACTGCTTCCCCCCATTCCTGTGGTGGAGTTTCTAAAACTGGTCTAACACCTTCTGTATTATCTGTTTGCTTCAAGGCTTGCTGATTTAAAAATAGTTTCTGTTTGTAAATTCTTGCATACACTGTTGGAAACTCCTGGCGTTCTGGCTGAAGTGTGATTCTCAAACAATCTGGAAATATATCACTGATTGATCAGTATATTTCTTGGCATTTAAACCTTTCAGAATTTTGCATTGTCTTAATTTTGCATGACTGAATTTTTTTTGCCTGACTGATTTTTTTTTATATATTTTCTGGCACTGTTTTTTATTTATCATCTGTCCTGAATCTGCTTCTCCCCTTTTCCTCTGGTGGAGTTTCTAAAACTGGTCTAAGAGCTTCTGTGTTATCAGATTGCTTCAAGGCTTGCTGATTCAAAAATAGTTTCTGTTTGTAAATTCTTGCATACACTGTTGGAAACTCTTGGTGTTCTGGCTGAAGTGTGAATCTCAAACAATCTGGAAATATATCGCTGATTGATACACATATTTATTGGCATTTTAACCTGTCTTAATTTTGCCTGACTGTATTATTTTTTTGCCTGACTCAATTATTTTATGTATTTTCTGGCATTGTTTTCTGTTTCTCATTTATCCAGAAACTGCTCCACCCCCCATTCCTGTAGTGGAGTTTCTAAAACTGGTCTAACAGCTTATGTGTTATCTGATTGCTTCAAGGTTTCCTGATTTAAAATAGTTTCTGTTTGTAAATTCTTGCATACACTGTTGGAAACTCCTGGTGTTGTGGCTGAAGTGTGATTCTCAAAAAATCTGGAAATATATCACTGATTGATAAGTATATTTCTTGGCATTTTAACCTTTCAGAGTTTTGCATTGTCTTAATTTTGCCTGACTAAATTATGTTTTTGCCTGACTGAATTATTTTATATATTTTCTTGCATTATTTTCTGTTTCTCATCTGTCCTGACACTGCTTCCCACCCATTCCTGTGGTGGAGTTTATAAAACAGGTCTAACAGCTTTTGTGTTATCTGATTGCTTCAATGCTTGCTGATTCAAAAATAGTTTCTGTTTGTAAATTCTTGCATACACTGTGTGAAACACCTAGTGTTCTGGCTGAAGTGTGATTCTCAAACAATCTGGAAATATATTGCTGATTGATAAGCATATGTCTTGGAATTTTAACCTTTCAGAGATCTGCATTGTCTTAATTTTGGCTGACTGAATTATTGTTTTGTCTGACTGAATTATTTTATGTATTTTCTAGCATTGTTTTTTTGTTTCTCATCTGTCCTGAAACTGTTTCCCTCCATTCCTGTGGTGGAGATGTTCATTGTGTATCACTATTGCAGTCATTACTCTTGTCTTATCCTGCTGGCAGGCTACCCGCAGGCGGCCTGAATTCCAAAGTCTTGTTCCAGCGTCAGTTGCTGTTGCCTCTTCCCTGACATCAGTGCACCAGGGGTATAAAAGTTGCAGCCGACGCCATTTTCTTCAGTCTTTCTTGTTGCATGGTGGCCGAAGCAGAAGCAGTTCACAAGTGCCAGTCGGCCGACTCCTGAGATTTGTATGTTCAAATTTCAAATCCGAAGTCTTCATTTAAAGCTAAGTACACTGTTGTGGAAACTTTTTTCTTGCTCCAGACCGATGTCAGAAAAAGTTAATAATTGGATTTCTTGTGGGAAGCAAATACCTCATAAGGACTTCCATTCTTATTGTATTCTTTGCCTAGGCCCTGATCATGATGTAGCTATTTGCAGATTTTGTTCTAGATTTAACCAACGCACTATTAAGCATCAGTACAATTTTGCATTTCATTACTTTGGCCGAAGATTTAATTATACAATGTCGTCGGATAGCCATCTTACTACCACAATTCACAAAAAACGCAAGGAAAAGGAAAAGGACAGGCATCCGAGGTCCAAAACTGATGATGAGGCTTCTTCTAAGCCAGTCGCTGGTTCACCGGTTCTCAATGAGGTGCTTTTGCAGCCCCTGACGCCTGCTACCTCAGAGCCACAGACTGCTTCTGACTCCCACGTGGAGCAGGATAGGCCTCTGGAAACTCAAGGTATTGGACACTTGGAAAATATTCCCTCAGATGGGTCCGGAGCCGCTGAGCAGTCATCGGCTTCTGAGGGTGTTTTCAGGCCTACAGAGTTATATATAAAACCGACTACAGCTCCAAAGGCAAAGACTAAAGCACCACTAAAGACAAAGAAACAAGTGCAGCAAGCCCATGGACAGGCCTCCATGCCTAAAAAACAGATGCTCAAAATGGCCGAAGACTTAATTACTTTGATCAGGGGTTCCCATCCCCCTCCTGAGAAGAGGCCTAGGCAAGAGACAGAATATAAATCTTCAGATCAGGTTTCCATTTCCTCTGGGTCCTCTTCTGACTAAGAATACTCTTTCCCTCCCTATGAGGATTCCGATGCTGAAGAATCTATCCCTTCAACCTCCCCTCCTGAGGATTTTTCTTTTGGGGAAACCCTGCATACCATGAGGAAGCACTTCCACTGGGAGAGCCAAGACTACTCAAAATCTAAGAAAAGGCTTAGAGATTTTCTTTTACTATCTCACAACAGGCCTCTTGCTATCCCTCCAGTTTTAGACATAGTAGATGATGTATTTTCAGAGTCCGGCCTTTCCCTAACTCTTTACCCATGTACCTGTTAAGCCAGACAGATACTACAGGGTTCCAAATTGACATACATTTCTTTATAAAAACCCTGCTGCTGACCCAGAAAGTATTTCTCAGGGTCCCAAAGAGGTCAAGGCTTAGACTGCAAAAAACCCTATCCCCTCTGATAGGGATTCAAGGGCACTGGACAGATGGGGGAAAAGGTTTATACTTCTGCTACCTTGGCTGTGAGGGCTTTAAATTGTCAATTTCATATGCTTAAATATCAGCAATACTTATTGTCACAGCTTAAACAGAAAATGTTAAGAAATTTTGAATGTGCAGAAAACAAAGAAATGCAGGATTTATTGCATGCAACTGAACAAGTGGGAAAGCATACTTTGCAATGTGGTTTTGATTCTCTGGAGGCCTCTTGCAGGGCCGCTGTTACGGGTTCTGTCATTAGGTGACATGCTTGGTTAAAGGAACAGAATCTGCCTGATCTTGTTAAAGCAAAATTATTAGATGCTCCATTGCAGCATGATACTTTGTTTGGTGTTAAAGTGAAGAGGTGTTGAAGAAAATGGAGGATAAAGCAAAATCTGTGCAGACAGTTAAGGATTTCTTACAGGTGCAGCCTCCCAGATTTAGCAGGAACTGGCCTACAAAGAATTGGTCCTTTCCAGTGTCAGACAGGCCACAAAGAGGCAGATACAGATGCCCCAGGGGCAGATCCCAGCCCTAAGGCTCATACAGGCCTAAACAATGGGGTGCTTCTACCTCCAAAAGTGGAGAAGACAAATCACAGCCATACAGGAAACAGTCCCAATTACTTTTTTCTGCCAGAACCAAGCACGTATCTTTTGGCAACCCGCTTAGGGGGAAAACTAGCACTTTTTTAATGGCACATGATCACCCAGGACAAATGGGTCTTGAATATAGTGTCTCTGGGCTACAGGATCCACTTTCACACCCTACCAAGGGCAAAAGGTATACCAGACCTGCCACACAATCAATGGGCAGAGTCACAAAAGCAAGTTTCATCCCTCATGGACATGAGGGCCATTCAGCGAGTATCACAACCAGAGCAGGGACAAGGATTTTACTCAAGACTTTTCTTGGTGCCCACAAAGGACAAAGCCTGGAGACCAATACTGGACCTGTCTATTCTAAATACATTTCTGGACATTCCAAAATTCAAAATGTTGACCCTGCAGCAGCTACTGCCCATGCTGGGCAAGTAGGCTTGGCTCGTAACTTTGGACCTAAAAGAGGCATACCTGTATGTCCCAATCAGACAATCTTGCAGAAGATACCTCAGACTCATAGCTGGCTCAATGCAGTACCAATTATCTGCACTGCCCTTTGGCTTATCTACTGCATCCAGGTTCTTCACAAAATGCCTGGCACCAGTCATTGCATTTTGCAGGCAAAGAGGAATTCAAATATATCCTTACTTAGATGACTGCCTTATTCAAGCAGAGAACAAAGACATTCTAGTAGTGCGTCTTGCATTTGTAAAAAGATTACTAATTTGCCTAGGGTACACTGTAAATGAAAAGAAATCAAAACTAGTACCCTCTCAAGAGATAATATTCCTGGGTGCAAGCTTAAATACTACTGTCCAAATGGCTTATCTCACGCCAGACAAACAAAGGCAAATGACTTCTTACTTCAAAATGTTGGCAACAAAGACCCAGTTATCTGCAAGAAAAATTCTGCAGGCTTTGGGCTTCATGGCATCCTGCATCCTGCTAATTCCATATGCCAGACTGCATATGAGGAAACTACAATGGTATCTAAAAAGTGTTTGGACTCAACATTGCCACAGCCTGGAAATAATAATTACCCTAATTCCCTGCCTGCAACAGGAGTTTCGATGCTGGGCACAGGCCTGTCACCAAAACAAGGGACAGCCATTCACTTTACCCACAGCCAGGCAGACAATAACAACGGATGCATCAGATTATGCCTGGGGGGCCCACATGGCAGGAAAATGCATTCAGGGCACATGGTCCACAAGCCAGATGCATCTTCATATCAATCAAAAAGAGATGCTAGCTGTTCAGAATGCCCTGACAGCTTTCAAGGATCTACTTCATCCAGGACAACTACTGATAAAGATGGACAATACTACAGTCATGTGTAACATAAACAAGCAGGGAGGCACACATTCCTACCCCCTTTGCAGACAAGCCATGACTTTGTGGGACACAGCATTGACCTTTCAAGTTCACCTGCAAGCACAATTCCTGCCAGGAAAAATAAATACTCTGGCAGACGAACTAAGCAGAAACCTCATGGATCCCCACGAGTGGAAACTGGATCCACAAGTCTTCAGCATGATAACAAGGAAATGGGGATGTCCAGACATAGATCTATTTGCTTCCCCTCACAACTGCCAACTGCAGAGATTCTGCACAAGGACTTATCACAAGCAAGCACGGAAAGTAGATGCCCTATCCTTCAGCTGGAAAAACCTAACACTATATGCCTTTCCTCCAATGTCTCTCCTCCACAAGGTACTCCTAAAGGTCAGACAAGAGAAGCCAAAGATGATACTGATTGCCCCAAATTGGCCATGCCAGCACTGGTACCCAATCCTAAAGAACTTGTCTAAAGGTCTAGCCTGGACATTACCTCAAACTTCTCACTTACTGACCCAACAAAACAATCAGATCCTGCACAGCCAACTCAGGACCTTAAATCTGGCAGCATGGTGGATAATGTAGCCATTCAGAACACACATCTCTCCAAAGCTGTAATGGATGTATTTTGGAGGCCAGGAGGCCCAGTACCAGAAAATCTTATGCAGAAAAATGGAAGAGATTCTGTGCTTGGAACCAGAAACAAGGAATTGACACGTTTGTACCAAATATGCCTCAGATTTTACAATACCTAACTGAGATGCTGGACAAAGGCCTATCCTTTTCATCAATTAAGATTCATGCCTCTGCCATTTCAGCCCATTACAATACGGAACCACCTATCTTTTCTCATCCTTTAATAAGGCAGTACCTCAGAGGGGCCAAAAATATAAGACCTCCAAGGAGACCCACCAATACCTACATGGGACCTCAATTATGTCTTGGAAAAACTCACACTGCCTCCTTTTGAGCCAGCCTCAAAAGCTGATATAAAGTTCTTATCCTGAAAAACAGCTCTGCTCCTAGCAATAACCTCTGCAAGACGAGACTCAGAGTTACAGGCACGAATTTTACATTTATGCCTAAGGTGGTGTCCAGTGTGGCCCTTAACCAAACCATTCACTTGCCTACCTTTTATCCAAACCCACAAAACAAGGGTGAGAGACTTCTGCATTCTTTGGACATACACAGACAGCTATGCTTCTACTTGGACAGAACTAAAGCTTTCAGAAAGACTGAGCAACTTTTAGTGGCATATGCTGCAGGATCACAAGGAAAGGCTATCTCAAAACAGACTATTTCAAAATGGATAAGCCATTGCATTCGTTTCTGTTACTCACAGCATGGCAAATCAGTGCCTAAGGGCATTAGGCCACATTCAACCAGAGCAGCAGCCACTTCAGCAGCCTTCCTCAGAGGAGTACCAACCAAAGACATTGTAGAGGCTGCAACTTGGACTTCAGTGCACACTTTTACAAAGCACTGCCACTTACCTCTCTACTCTAAATCCAGAGCAGGCTTTGCCACTGCAGTTCTGCAGGGCCTCTTAGTTTCTCCTAATCCTATTTAGCCCAGCCACCCATCCTCAGCTTTGGGATTCAAACCAAGAGTAATGTCTGTAACAGTGAAACATGATGAACATAGTACAGTTGTGTACCTACCATAAATGTAGATGTTCGAGTGTATTCACTGTTGCAGTCCAGGTTACCCTCCCACCATCCCCCTTTCTTTTGCTGGGCCATATCTGTACTTCTCTATTCTATATAACCCATGTGGTGTGTTTGCTTATAGATGAAGGAAATGTTTACTTTAGTGCATGCATGTTTACTGGCATAATTTATTTAGCCTACCCCTTTGGGGGCACCTGACATCTGGGGCAAGAAAAACTAAAGAAAATGGCGTTGGCTGCATCTTTTATGCCCCTGGCACGCTGACGTCAGGGAAGAGGCGACAGCAACTGATGCCGGACCAAGACATTGGAATTCAGGCAGACTGTGGGTAGACTGCCAGCAGGATAACCCAAGAGTAATGACTGCAACAGTGAATACACTTGAACATCACCATTTATGGTAGGTACAAAACGGTACTTTTATAAAACTGGTCTAACAGATTTTGTGTTCTCTGATTGCTTCAAGGCTTGCTGATTTAAAAATAGATTTTGTTTGTAAATTCTTGCATACACTGTTGGAAACACCTTGTGTTCTGGCTGAATTTTGATTCTCAAACAATCTGGAAAAATATCACAGATTGCTAAGCATATTTCTTGGAATTTTACATTCACAGATCTGCATTGTCTTAATTTTGCCTTACTGAATTACTTTTTTGCCTGACTGAATTATTTTATATATTTTCAGGCATTGTTTTCTGTTTCTCATCTGTCTTAAAAGTACTTCACCCATTCCAGTGGTGGAGTTTATAAAACTGGTCTAACAGCTCATGTGTTATCTGATTGATTCAAGGCTTGCTGATTTAAAAATAGTTCTGTTTGTAAATTCTTGCATTCACTATTAGAAACTCCTGGTGTTCTGGCTGCATTGTGATTCTCAAACAATCTGGAAATATATTGCTGATTGATAAGTATATTTCGTAGCTTTTTAAGCTTTCCGAATTCTGCACTGTCTTAATATTGCCTGACTGATTTTTTTTCCCTGACTGAATTATTTTATACATTTTCTGGAATTTTTTTCTATTTTTCATCTGTCCTGAAACTGCTTCCTCTTTATTCCTGTGGTGGAGTTTGTAAACAGCGTCTATGTTACCTGATTGCTTCAAGGCTTGCTGTTTTAAAAATATTTTTTGTTTGCAAATTCTTGCATACACTGTTGGAAACTCCTGGTGTTCTTGCTGAAGAGTGATTTTCAAACAATCTGGAAATATATTGCTGATTGATAAGTGAATTTCTTGGCATTTTAACTTTTCAGAGTTTTGCATTGTCTTAATTTTGCCTGACTGATTTATTGTTTTGTCTAACTGAATTATTTTATATATTTTCTTGCATTATTTTCTGTTTCTCATCTGTCCTAAAAGTGCTTCACCCCATTGCTGTGGTGGAGCTCATAAAACTGCTCTAACAGCTTTTGTGTTATCAGATCACTTCAAGTCTTGCTGAATTAAAAAAATAGTTTATGTTTGTAAATTCTTGCATACACTGTTCGAAACTCCTGGTGTTCTGGCTGAAGTGTGATTCTCAAACAATCTGGAAATATATCGCTGATTGATAAGTATATTTTTTGGCATTTTAACCTTTCAGAGTTTTGCATTGTCTTAGTTTTGCCTGACTGAATTATTTTTTTGCCCGACTGAATTATTTTATATATTTTCTTGCATTATTTTCTGTTTCTCATCTGTCCTGAAACTGCTTCCCCCATTCCTGTGGTGGAGTTTATAAAACTGTCCAACAGCTTGTGTGTTATCTGATTGCTTTAAGAGTTGCTGATTCAAAAATAGTTTCTGTTTGTAAATTCTTGCATACACTGTTGGAAACTCCTGGTGTTCTGGCTGAAGTGTGATTCTCAAACAATCTGGAAATATATCGCTGATTGATAAGTATATTTCTTGGAAGTTTACATTCAGAGATCTGCATTGTCTTAATTTTGCCTGACTGAGATACTTTTTTGCCTGACTGAATTATTTTATATATTTTCTGGCATTGTTTTCTGTTTCTCATCTGTCCTGAACGTGCTTCCCCCATTCCTGTGGTGGCGTTCATAAAACTGTTCTAACAACTTGTGTGTTAACTGATTGCTTCAAGGCTTGCTGATTTAAAAATACTTTTTGTATGCAAATTCTTGCATACACTGTTGGAAACTCCTGTTCTTCTGGCTGAAGTGTGATTCTCAAACAATCTGGAAATATATAGCTGATTGATAAGTATATTTCTTGGTATTTTAACCTTTCAGAGTTTTGCTTTGTCTTAAATTTGCCTGAATGATTTTTTTTTACCTGACTGAATTAATTTATATATTTTCTAGCATTGTTTTCTGTTTCTCATCTGTCCTGAAATTGCTTCCCTCCATTCCTGTGGTAGAGTTTATAAAACTGGTCTTACAGCTTTTGTGTTATCTGATTGCTTCTAGGCTTGCTGATTTAAAAATAGTTTGTTTGTAAATTCTTGCATACACTGTTGGAAACTCCTTGTGTTCTGGCTGAATTGCGATTCTCAAACAATCTGGAAAAATATCACTGACTGATAAGTATATTTCTTTGAATTTTACATTCAGAGATCTGCATTGTCTTCATTTTGCCTTACTGAATTACATTTTTGTCTGACTGAATTATTTTATATATTTTCAGGCATTGTTTTATGTTTCTCATCTGTCTTGAAAGTACTTCACCCATTCTAATGGTAGAGTTTATAACACTGGTCTAACAGCTTGTGTGTTATCTGATTGATTCAAGGCTTACTGATTTAAAAATTGATTCTGTTTGTAAATTCTTGTATTCACTGTTAGAAACTCCTGGTGTTCTGGCTGAATTGTGATTATCAAACAATCTGGAAAAATATTACTGATTGATAAGTATATTTCTTAGCTGTTTAAGCTTTCTGAGTTATGCACTGGCTTAATTTTGCCTGACTGAATTATTGCTTTGCCTGACTGAATTATTTTATATATTTTCTGGCATTGTTTCTTGTTTCTCATCTGTCCTGAAACTGCTCCCCCCCATTCCTGTTGTGGAGTGTATAAAACTAGTCTAACAGCTTTCTTGTTATCTGATTGCTTCAAGGCTTGCTGATTTAAAAATAGTTTCTGTTTGCAAATTCTTGCATACACTGTTGGAAACTCCTGGTGTTCTTGCTGAAGTGTGATTCTCAAACATTCTGGAAATATATCACTGATTGATAAGTATATTTTTTTGGCATTTTAACTTTTCAGAGTTTTGCATTGTCTTAATTTTGCCTGACTGAATTATTGTTTTGTCTAACTGAATTATTTTATATATTTTCTTGCATTGTTTTCTGTTTCTCATCTGTCCTGAAACTGCTCCCCCCATTCCTGTGGTGGAGCTCATAAAACTGCTCTAACAGCTTTTGTGTTATCAGATCACTTCAAGTCTTGCTGAATTAAAAAAATAGTTTATGTTTGTAAATTCTTGCATACACTGTTCGAAACTCCTGGTGTTCTGGCTGAAGTGTGATTCTCAAACAATCTGTAAATATATCGTTGATTGATAAGTATATTTTTTGGCATTTTAACGTTTCAGACTTATGCATTGTCTTAATTTTGCCTGACTGAGTTATTTTTTTGCCTGACTGAATTGTTTTATATTTTTTCTTGCATTGTTTTCTGTTTCTTATCTGTCCTGAAACTGCTTCCCCCATTCCTGTGGAGGAGTTTATGAAACTGGTCTAACAGCTTGTATGTTATCTGATTGCTTCAAGGCTTGCTGATTCAAAAATAGTTTCTGATTGTAAATTCTTGCATACGCTGTTGGAAACTCCTGGTGTTCTGGCTGAAGTGTGATTTTGAAAAAAAACGGAAATATATCGCTGATGGATAAGTATTTATTGGCATTTGAACCTTTCAGTGTTCTGCATTGTCTTTATCTTGCATAACTGAATTATATTTTGCCTAACTGAATTATTTTATATATTTTCTGGCATTGTTTTCTGTTTCTCATCTGTCCTGAAACTGCTTCCCCCATTCCTGTGGTGGAGTTTATAAAATTGGTCTAACAGCTTGTGTGTTATCTGATTGCTTCAAGGCTTGCTGATTTAAAAATAGTTTCTGTTTGTAAATTCTTGCATTCACTGTTGGAAACTCCTGGTGTTCTGGCTGAAGTGTGATTCTCAAACAATCTGGAAATATATCACTGATTGATAAGTATATTTCTTGGCATTTTAACCTTTCAGAGTTCTGCATTGTCTTAATTTTGCCTGACTGAATTATTTTTTTGCCTGACTGAATTATTTTATATATTTTCTGGCATTGTTTTCTGTTTCTCATCTGTCCTGAAACTGCTTCCCCCTATTCCTGTGGTGGAGTTTATAAAACTGGTCTAACAGCTTTTGTGTTATCTGATTGCTTCAAGGCTTGCTGATTTAAAAATAGTTTCTGTTTGTAAATTCTTGCATACACTGTTGGAAACTCCTTGTGTTCTGGCTGAAGTGTGATTCTCAAACAATCTGGAAATATATCGCTGATTGATAAGTATATTTGTTGGAATTTTAACCTTTCAGAGATCTGCATTGTCTTAATTTTGCCTGACTGAATTATTTTTTTGCCTGACTGAATTATTTTATATATTTTCTGGCATTGTTTTCTGTTTCTCATCTGTCCTGAAACTGCTTCCCACCTATTCCTGTGGTGGAGTTTATAAAACTGGTCTAACAGCTTTTGTGTTATCTGATTGCTTCACTGCTTGCTGATTCAAAAATAGTTTCTGTTTGTAAATTCTTGCATACACTGTTGGAAACTCCTGGTGTTCTGGCTGAAGTGTGATTCTCAAACAATCTGGAAATATATTGCTGCTTGATAAGTATATTTCTTGGAATTTTAACCTTTCAGAGATCTGCATTGTCTTAATTTTGCCTGACTGAATTATTTTTTTGCCTGACTGAATTATTTTATATATTTTCTGGCATTGTTTTCTGTTTCTCATCTGTCCTGAAACTGCTTCCCCCCATTCCTGTGGTGGAGTTTATAAAACTGGTCTAACAGCTTTTGTGTTATCTGATTGCTTCAAGGCTTGCTGATTTAAAAATAGTTTCTGTTTGTAAATTCTTGCATACACTGTTGGAAACTCCTGGTGTTCTGGCTGAAGTGTGATTCTCAAACAATCTGGAAATATATCACTGATTGATAAGTATATTTCTTGGAATGTTAACCTTTCAAATATCTGCATTGTTATAATTTTGCCTGACTGAATTATGTGTTATCTGATTGCTTCAAGGCCTGCTGATTTAAAATAGTTTCTGTTTGTTAAATTATTGCATACACTGTTGGAAACTCCTGGTGTTCTGGCTGAAGTGTGATTCTCAAACAATCTGGAAATATATTGCTGATTGATAAGTATATTTTTGGCATTTTAACCTTTCAGATTTCTGCATTGTCTTAAATTTGCCTGACTGAATATTTTTTTTTGCCTGATTGAATTATTTTATATATTTTCTGGCATTGTTTCTCATCTGTCCTGAAACTGCTCCCCCCCTATTCCTGTGGTGGAGTTTATAAAACTGGTCTAACAAGGTTTGTGTTACCTGATTGCTTCAAGGCTTGCTGATTTAAAAATAGTTTCTGTTTGTAAATTCTTGCATACACTGTTGGAAACTCCTGGTGTTCTGGCTGAAGTGTGATTCTCAAACAATATGGAAATATATCACTGACTGATAAGTATATTTCTTGGCATTTTAACCTTTCAGAGTTCTGCATTGTCTTAATTTTGCCTGACTGAATTTTTTTTTGCCTGACTGAATTATTTTATATATTTTCTGTCATTGTTTTCTGTTTCTCATCTGTCCTTAAACTGCTTCCCCCTATTCCTGTGGCGAAGTTTATAAAACTGGTTTAACAGCTTTTGTGTTATCTGATTGCTTCAAGGCTTGCTGATTTAAAAATAGTTTCTGTTTGTAAATTCTTGCATACACTGTTGGAAACTCCTGGTGTTCTGGCTGAAGTGTGATTCTCAAACAATCTGGAAATATATCACTGATTGATAAGTATATTTCTTGGCATTTTAACCTTTCAGAGTTCTGCATTGTCTTAATTTTGCCTGACTGAATTATTTTTTGCCTGACTGAATTATTTTATATATTTTCTGGCATTGTTTTCTGTTTCTCATCTGTCCTGAAACTGCTTCCCCCTATTCCTGTGGTGGAGTTTATAAAACTGGTCTAACAGCTTTTGTGTTATCTGATTGCTTCAAGGCTTGCTGATTTAAAAATAGTTTCTGTTTGTAAATTCTTGCATACACTGTTGGAAACTCCTGGTGTTCTTGCTGAAGTGTGATTCTCAAACAATCTGGAAATATATCCCTGATTGATAAGTATATTTCTTGGCATTTTAACCTTTCAGAGTTCTGCATTGTCTTAATTTTGCCTGACTGAATTATTTTTTTGCCTGACTGAATTATTTTATATATTTTCTGGCATTGTTTTCTGTTTCTCATCTGTCCTGAAACTGCTTCCCACCTATTCCTGTGGTGGAGTTTATAAAACTGGTCTAACAGCTTTTGTGTTATCTGATTGCTTCAAGGCTTGCTGATTTAAAAATAGTTTCTGTTTGTAAATTCTTGCATACACTGTTGGAAACTCCTGGTGTTCTGGCTGAAGTGTGATTCTCAAACAATCTGGAAATATATTGCTGATTGATAAGCATATTTCTTGGAATTTTAACCTTTCAGAGATCTGATTGTCTTAATTTTGCCAGACTGAATTATTTTTTTCCTGACTGAATTATTTTATATATTTTCTGGCATTGTTTTCTGTTTCTCATCTGTCCTGAAACTGCTTCCCCCCTATTCCTGTGGTGGAGTTTATAAAACTGGTCTAACAGCTTTTGTGTTATCTGATTGCTTCAAGGCTTGCTGATTTAAAAATAGTTTCTGTTTGTAAATTCTTGCATACACTGTTGGAAACTCCTGGTGTTCTGGCTGAAGTGTGATTCTCAAACAATCTGGAAATATATCACTGATTGATAAGTATATTTCTTGGCATTTTAACCTTTCAGAGTTCTGCATTGTCTTAATTTTGCCTGACTGATTTTTTTTGCCTGACTGAATTATTTTGTATATTTTCTGGCATTGTTTTCTGTTTCTCATCTGTCCTGAAACTGCTTCCCCCATTCCTGTGGTGGAGTTTATAAAACTGGTCTAACAGCTTCTGTGTTATCTGATTGCTTCAAGGCTTGCTGATTTAAAAATAGTTTCTGTTTGCCAATTCTTGCATACACTGTTGGAAACTCCTGGTGTTCTTGCTGAAGTGTGATTCTCAAACAATCTGGAAATATATCACTGATTGATAAGTATATTTCTTGGCATTTTAACTTTTCAGAGTTCTGTATTGTCTTAATTTTGCCTGACTGAATTATTTTTTTGCCTGCCTGAATTATTTTATATATTTTCTGACATTGTTTTCTGTTTCTCATCTGTCCTGAAACTGCTTCCCACCTATTCCTGTGGTGGCATTTATAAAACTGGTTTAACAGCTTTTGTGTTATCTGATTGCTTCATTGCTTGCTGATTCAAAAATAGTTTCTGTTTGTAAATTCTTGCATACACTGTTGGAAACTCCTTGTATTCTGGCTGAAGTGTGATTCTCAAACAATCTGGAAATATATCGCTGATTGATAAGTGTATTTGCTGGAATTTTAACCTTTAGAGATCTGCATTGTCTTAATTTTGCCTGACTGAATTATTTTTTTGCCTGACTGAATTATTTTGTATATATTCTGGCATTGTTTTCTGTTTCTCATCTGTCCTGAAACTGCTTTTCCCCATTCTTGTGGTGGAGTTTATAAAACTGGTCTAAACAGCTTTTGTGCTATTTGATTGCTTCAAGGCTTGCTGATTTAAAAATAGTTTCTGTTTGTAAATTCTTGCATACACTGTTGGAAACTCCTGGTGTTCTGGCTGAAGTGTGATTTTCAAACAATCTGGAAATATATTGCTGATTGATAAGTATATTTCTTGGAATTTTAACCTTTCAAAGATCTGCATTGTCTTAATTTTGCCTGACTGAATTATGTTTTTGCCCGACTGAATTATTTTGTATATTTTCTGGCATTGTTTTCTGTTTCTCATCTGTCCTGAAACTGCTTCCCCCATTCCTGTGGTGGAGTTTATAAAACTGGTCTAACAGCTTTTGTGTTATCTGATTGCTTCAAGGCTTGCTGATTTAAAAATAGTTTCTGTTTGTAAATTCTTGCATACACTGTTGGAAACTCCTGGTGTTCTGGCTGAAGTGTGATTCTCAAACAATCTGGAAATATATCGCTGATTGATAAGTATATTTCTTGGCATTTTAACCTTTCAGAGTTCTGCATTGTCTTAATTTTGCCTGACTGAATTATTTTTTTGCCTGACTGAATTATTTTATATATTTTCTGGCATTGTTTTCTGTTTCTCATCTGTCCTGAAACTGCTTCCCCCCATTCCTGTGGTGGAGTTTATAAAACTGGTCTAACAGCTTTTGTGTTATCTGATTGCTTCAAGGCTTGCTGATTTAAAAATAGTTTCTGTTTTTTAATTCTTGCATACACTGTTGGAAACTCCTGGTGTTCTGGCTGAAGTGTGATTCTCAAACTGTCTGGAAATATATCACTGATTAAGTATTTTTTTGGCATTTTAACCTTTCAGAGTTCTGCATTGTCTTAGTTTTGCTTGACTGAATTATTTGTTGCCTCACTGAATTATTTCATGTACTTTCTGGCATTATTTTCTGTTTCTCATCTGTCCTAAAACTGTTTCCCCCATTCCTGTGGAGGAGTTTATAAAACTGATCTAACAGCTTTTGTGTTATCTGATTGCTTCAAGGCTTGCTGATTCAAAAATAGTTTCTGTTTGTAAATTCTTGCATACACTGTTGGAAACTCCTGGTGTTCTGGCTGAAATCTGATTCTCAAACAATCTGGAAATATATCACTGATTGATAAGTATATTTCTTGGCTTTTTAACCTTTCAGAGATTTGCATTGTCTGAATTTTGCCTGACTGAATTATTGTTTTGCCTGACTGAAATATTTTATATATTTTCTGGCATTGTTTTCTGTTTCTCATCTGTCCTGAAACTGCTCCCCCATTCCTGTGGTGGAGTTTATAAACCTGGTCTAACAGATTTTGTGTTATCTGATTGCTTAAAGGCTTGCTGATTTAAAAATAGTTTCTGTTTGTAAATTCTTGCATACACTGTTGGAAACTCATGGTGTTTTGGCTGAAGTGTGATTTTCAAACAATCTGGAAATATATCGCTGATTGATCAGTTTATTTCTGGGCATTTTAACCTTTAGAAGTTCTGGACTGTCTTAATTTTGCCTGACTGATTTTTTTTGCCTGATTGAATTATTTTGTATATTTTCTGGCACTGTTTTCTGTTTCTCATCTGTCCTGAAACTGCTACCCCCCTATTCCTGTGGTGGAGTCTCTAAAATTGGTCTAACAGCTTCATTGTTATCTGATTGCTTCAAGGCTTGCTGATTTAAAAATAGTTTCTGTTTGTAAATTCTTGCATACACTGTTGGAAACTCCTGGTGTTCTTGCTGAAGTGTGATTCTCAAACAATCTGGAATATATCACTGATTGATAAGTATATTTTTTGGCATTTTAACTTTTCAGAGTTTTGCATTGTCTTAATTTTGCCTGACTGAATTATTTTTTTGCCTGCCAAAATTATTTTATATATTTTCTGACATTGTTTTCTGTTTCTCATCTGTCCTGAAACTGCTTCCCACCTATTCCTGTGGTGGCATTTATAAAACTGGTTTAACAGCTTTTGTGTTATCTGATTGCTTCACTGCTTGCTGATTCAAAAATAGTTTCTGTTTGTAAATTCTTGCATACACTGTTGGAAACTCCTGGTGTTCTGGCTGAAGTGTGATTCTCAAACAATCTGGAAATATATCATTGATTGATAAGTATATTTCTTGGAATTTTAACCTTTCGGAGATCTGCATTGTCTTAATTTTGCCTGACTGAATTATTTTTTTGCCTGACTGAATTATTTTATATATTTTCTGGCATTGTTTTCTGTTTCTCATCTGTCCTGAAACTGCTCCCCCTATTCCTGTGTTGGAGTTTATAAAACTGGTCTAACAGCTTTTGTGTTATCTGATTGCTTCAAGGCTTGCTGATTTAAAAATAGTTTCTGTTTGTAAATTCTTGCATACACTGTTGGAAACTCCTGGTGTTCTGGCTGAAGTGTGATTCTCAAACAATCTGGAAATATATCACTGAATGACAAGTATATTTCTTGGAATTTTAACATTTCAGAGTTCTGCATTGTCTTAATTTTGCCTGACTGAATTATTTTTTGCCTGACTGAATTATTTTATATATTTTCTGGCATTGTTTTCTGTTTCTCATCTGTCCTGAAACTGCTTCCCACCTATTCCTGTGGTGGAGTTTATAAAACTGGTCTAACAGCTTGTATGTTATCTGATTGCTTCAAGGCTTGCTGATTCAAAAATAGTTTCTGATTGTAAATTCTTGCATACACTGTTGGAAACTCCTGGTGTTCTGGCTGAAGTGTTTTTCTCAAACAATCTGGAAATATATCGCTGATTAATAATAATATTTCTTAGAATTTTATTCCTTTCAGAGATTTGCATTGTCTGAATTTTGCCTGACTGAATTATTGTTTTGCCTGACTGAAATATTTTATATATTTTCTGGCATTGTTTTCTGTTTCTCATCTGTCCTGAAACTGCTCCCCCCATTCCTGTGGTGGAGTTTATAAACCTGGTCTAACAGATTTTGTGTTATCTGATTGCTTAAAGGCTTGCTGATTTAAAAATAGTTTCTGTTTGTAAATTCTTGCATACACTGTTGGAAACTCATGGTGTTTTGGCTGAAGTGTGATTCTCAAACAATCTGTAAATATATCGTTGATTGATAAGTATATTTTTTGGCATTTTAACGTTTCAGACTTATGCATTGTCTTAATTTTGCCTGACTGAGTTATTTTTTGCCTGACTGAATTATTTTATATATTTTCTGGTATTGTTTTCTGTTTCTCATCTGTCCTGAAACTGCTTCCAACCTATTCCTGTGGTGGAGTTTATAAAACTGGTCTAACAGCTTTTGTGTTATCTGATTGCTTCAAGGCTTGCTGATTTAAAAATAGTTTCTGTTTGTAAATTCTTGCATACACTGTTGGAAACTCCTGGTGTTCTGGCTGAAGTGTGATTCTCAAACAATCTGGAAATATATCACTGATTGATAAGTATATTTCTTGGCATTTTAACCTTTCAGAGTTCTGCATTGTCTTAATTTTGCCTGACTGAATTATTTTTTTGCCTGACTGAATTATTTTATATATTTTCTGGCATTGTTTTCTGTTTCTCATCTGTCCTGAAACTGCTTCCCCCTATTCCTGTGGTGGAGTTTATAAAACTGGTCTAACAGCTTTTGTGTTATCTGATTGCTTCAAGGCTTGCTGATTTAAAAATAGTTTCTGTTTGTAAATTCTTGCATACACTGTTGGAAACTCCTGGTGTTCTGGCTGAAGTGTGATTCTCAAACAATCTGGAAATATATCACTGATTGATAAGTATATTTCTTGGCATTTTAACCTTTCAGAGTTCGGCATTTTCTTAATTTTGCCCGACTGAATTATTATTTGCCTGGCTGAATTATTTTATATATTTTCTGGCATTTTCTGTTTCTCATCTGTCCTGAAACTGCTTCCCCCTTCCTGTGGTGGAGTTTATAAAACTGGTGTAACAGTTTTTGTGTTATCTGATTGCTTCAAGGCTTGCTGATTTAAAGATAGTTTCTGTTTGTAAATTATTGCATACACTGTTGGAAACTCCTGGAGTTCTGGCTGAAGTGTGATTCTCAAATAATCTGGAAATATATCACTGATTGATAAGTATATTTCTTGGCATTTTAACCTTTCAGAGTTCTGCATTGTCTTAATTTTGCCTGACTGAATTATTTTTTGCCTGACTGAATTATTTTATATATTTTCTGGCATTGTTTTCTGTTTCTCATCTGTCCTGAAACTGCTTCCCCCTATTCCTGTGGTGGAGTTTATAAAACTGGTCTAACAGCTTTTGTGTTATCTGATTGCTTCAAGGCTTGCTGATTTAAAAATAGTTTCTGTTTGTAAATTCTTGCATACACTGTTGGAAACTCCTGGTGTTCTGGCTGAAGTGTGATTCTCAAACAATCTGGAAATATATCACTGATTGATAGGTATATTTCTTGGCATTTTAACCTTTCAGAGTTCTGCATTGTCTTAATTTTGCCTGACTGAATTATTTTTTTGCCTGACTGAATTATTTTATATATTTTCTGGCATTGTTTTCTGTTTCTCATCTGTCCTGAAACTGCTTCCCCTATTCCTGTGGTGGAGTTTATAAAACTGGTCTAACAGCTTTTGTGTTATCTGATTGCTTCAAAGCTTGCTGATTTAAAAATACCTTCTGTTTGTAAATTCTTGCATACACTGTTGGAAACTCCTGGTGTTCTGGCTGAAGTGTGATTCTCAAACAATCTGGAAATATATCACTGATTGATAAGTATATTTCTTGGCATTTTAACCTTTCAGAGTTCTGCATTGTCTTAATTTTGCCTGACTGAATTATTTTTTGCCTGACTGAATTATTTTATATATTTTCTGGCATTGTTTTCTGTTTCTCATCTGTCCTGAAACTGCTTCCCCCTATTCCTGTGGTGGAGTTTATAAAACTGGTCTAACAGCTTTTGTGTTATCTGATTGCTTCAAGGCTTGCTGATTTAAAAATAGTTTCTGTTTGTAAATTCTTGCATACACTGTTGGAAACTCCTGGTGTTCTGGCTGAAGTGTGATTCTCAAACAATCTGGAAATATATCACTGATTGATAAGTATATTTCTTGGCATTTTAACCTTTCAGAGTTCTGCATTGTCTTAATTTTGCCTGACTGAATTATTTTTTTGCCTGACTGAATTATTTTATATATTTTCTGGCATTGTTTTCTGTTTCTCATCTGTCCTGAAACTGCTTCCCCCTATTCCTGTGGTGGAGTTTATAAAACTGGTCTAACAGCTTTTGTGTTATCTGATTGCTTCAAGGCTTGCTGATTTAAAAATAGTTTCTGTTTGTAAATTCTTGCATACACTGTTGGAAACTCCTGGTTTTCTGGCTGAAGTGTGATTCTCAAACAATCTGGAAATATATCACTGATTGATAAGTATATTTCTTGGCATTTTAACCTTTCAGAGTTCTGCATTGTCTTAATTTTGCCTGACTGAATTATCTTTTTCCTGACTGAATTATTTTATATATTTTCTGGCATTGTTTTCTGTTTCCCACCTGTCCTGAAACTGTTTCCCCCCATTCCTGTACTGGAGTTTATAAAACTGGTCTAACAACTTGTGTGTTAACTGATTGCTTTAAGGCTTGCTGATTTAAAAATACTTTCTGTTTGTAAATTCTTGCATACACTGTTGGACACTCCTGGTGTTCTTGCTGAAATCTGATTCTCAAACAATCTGGAAATATATCTCTGATTGATAAGTATATTTCTTGGCATTTTAACCTTTCAGAGTTCTGCATTGTCTTAATTTTGCATGAGTGAATTATTTTTTTGCCTAACTGAATTATTTTGTGTATTTTCTGTCATTGTTTTCTGTTTCTCATCTGTCCTGAAACTCATTCTCCCCTATTCCTGTGGTGGATTTTATAAAACTGGTTTAACAGCTTGTGTGTTATCTGATTGCTTCAAGGCTTACTGATTTAAAAATAGTTTCTGTTTGTAAACTCTTGCATACACTGTTGGAAACTCATGGTGTTCTGGCTGAAGTGTGATTCTCAAACAATCTGGAAATATATCGCTGATTGATAAGTATATTTCTTGGAATGTTAACCTTTCAGAGATCTGCATTGTCTTAATTTTGCCTGACTGAATTATTTTTTGCCTGACTGAATTATTTTATATATTTTCTGGCACTGTTTTCTGTTTCTCATCTGTCCTGAAACTGCTTCCCCCATTCCTGTGGTGGAGTTTATAAAACTGGTCTAACAACTTGTGTGTTATCTGATTGCTTTAAGGCTTGCTGATTTAAAAATAGTTTCTGTTTGTAAATTCTTGCATACACTGTTGGAAACTCTAGGTGTTCTGGCTGAAGTGTTTTTCTCAAACAATCTGGAAATATATCGCTGCTTGATAAGTATATTTCTTGGCATTTTAACCTTTCAGAGTTCTGCATTGTCTTAATTTTGCCTGACTGAATTATTGTTTTGCCTGACTGAAATATTTTATATATTTTCTGGCATTGTTTTCTGTTTCTCATCTGTCCTGAAACTGCTCCCCCCATTCCTGTGGTGGAGTTTATAAACCTGGTCTAACAGATTTTGTGTTATCTGATTGCTTAAAGGCTTGCTGATTTAAAAATAGTTTCTGTTTGTAAATTCTTGCATACACTGTTGGAAACTCCTGGTGTTCTGGCTGAAGTGTGATTCTCAAACAATCTGTAAATATATCGTTGATTGATAAGTATATTTTTTGGCATTTTAACCTTTCAGAGTTCTGCATTGTCTTAATTTTGCTTGACTAAATTATTTTTTGCCTCACTGAATTATTTTGTATATTTTCTGACATTGTTTTCTGTTTCTCATCTGTCCTGAAACTGCTTCCCCTTTATTCCTGTGGCGGAGTTTATAAAACTGGTCTAACAGCTTCTGTGTTATCTGATTGGTTCAAAGCTTGCTGATTTAAAAATAGTTTCTGCTTGTAAATTTTTGCATACACTGTTAGAAACTCCTGGTGTTCTGGCTGAAGTGTGATTTTCAAACAATCTGGAAATATATCGCTGATTGCTAAGTATATTTTTTGGCATTTTAACCTTTCAGAGTTCTGCATTGTCTTAATTTTGCCTGACTGAATCATTTTTTGCCTGACTGAATTATTTTATATATTTTCTTACATTATTTTCTTTTTCTCATCTGTCCTGAAACTGCTTTCCCCCATTCCTGTGGTGGAGTTTATAAAACTCGTCTAACAGTTTTTGTGTTATCTGATTGCTTCAATGCTTGCTGTTTCAAAAATAGTTTCTGTTTGTAAATTCTTGCATAGACTGTTTGAAACTCCTGGTGTTCTGGCTGAAGTGTGATTCTCAAACAATCTGGAAATATATCACTGATTGATAAGTATATTTCTTGGCATTTTAACCTTTCAGAGTTCTGCATTGTCCTAATTTTGCCTGACTGAATTTTTTTTGCCTGACTGAATTATTTTATATATTTTCTGTCATTGTTTTCTGTTTCTCATCTGTCCTGAAACTGCTTCCCCCTATTCCTGTGGTGGAGTTTATAAAACTGGTCTAACAGCTTTTGTGTTATCTGATTGCTTCAAGGCTTGCTGATTTAAAAATAGTTTATGTTTGTAAATTCTTGCATACACTGTTCGAAACTCCTGGTGTTCTGGCTGAAGTGTGATTCTCAAACAATCTGTAAATATATCGTTGATTGATAAGTATATTTTTTGGCATTTTAACGTTTCAGACTTCTGCATTGTCTTAATTTTGCCTGACTGAGTTTTTTTTTTTTGCCTGACTGAATTGTTTTATATATTTTCTTGCATTCATTTCTGTTTCTTATCTGTCCTGAAACTGCTTCCCCCATTCCTGTGGAGGAGTTTATGAAACTGGTCTAACAGCTTGTATGTTATCTGATTGCTTCAAGGCTTGCTGATTCAAAAATAGTTTCTGATTGTAAATTCTTGCATACGCTGTTGGAAACTCCTGGTGTTCTGGCTGAAGTGTTTTTCTCAAACAATCTGGAAATATATCGCTGATTGATAAGCATATTTCTTGGAATTTTAACCTTTCAGAGATCTGATTGTCTTAATTTTGCCAGACTGAATTATTTTTTTCCTGACTGAATTATTTTATATATTTTCTGGCATTGTTTTCTGTTTCCCACCTGTCCTGAAACTGTTTACCCCCATTCCTGTGCTGGAGTTTATAAAACTGGTCTAACAACTTGTGTGTTAACTGATTGCTTTAAGGTTTGCTGATTTAAAAATACTTTCTGTTTGTAAATTCTTGCATACACTGTTGGACACTCCTGGTGTTCTTGCTGAAATCTGATTCTCAAACAATCTGGAAATATATAACTGATTGATAAGTATATTTCTTGGCATTTTAACCTTTCAGAGTTCTGCATTGTCTTAATTTTGCCTGACTGAATTATTTTTTTGCCTGACTGAATTATTTTATATATTTTCTGGCATTGTTTTCTGTTTCTCATCTGTCCTGAAACTGCTTCCCCCTATTCCTATGGTAGAGTTTATAAAACTGGTCTAACAGCTTTTGTGTTATCTGATTGCTTCAAGGCTTGCTGATTTAAAAATAGTTTCTGTTTGTAAATTCTTGCATACACTGTTGGAAACTCCTGGTGTTCTGGCTGAAGTGTGATTCTCAAACAATCTGGAAATATATTGCTGATTGATAAGTATATTTCTTGGCATTTTAACCTTTCAGAGTTCTGCATTGTCTTAATTTTGCCTGACTGAATTATTTTTTGCCTGACTGAATTATTTTATATATTTTCTGGCATTGTTTTCCGTTTCCCACCTGTCCTGAAACTGTTACCCCCCTTCCTGTGCTGGAGTTTATAAAACTGGTCTAACAGGTTTTCTGTTATCAGATCATGTCAAGGCTTGCTGATTTAAAAATAGTTTCTGTTTGTAAATTCTTGCATACACTGTTGGAAACTCCTGGTGTTCTGGCTGAAGTGTGATTCTCAAACAATCTGGAAATATATCGCTGATTGATTAGTATATTTTTGGGCATTTTAACCTTTCAGAGTTCTGCATTGTCTTAATTTTGCCTGACTGAACTATTTTTTGCCTGACTGAATTATTTTATATATTTTCTTGCATTATTTTCTGTTTCTCATCTGTCCTGAAACTGCTTCCCCCATTCCTGTGGTGGAGTTTATAAAACTGGTCTAACAGCTTTTGTGTTATCTGATTGCTTCAAGGCTTGCTGATTTAAAAATAGTTTCTGTTTGTAAATTCTTGCATACACTGTTGGAAACTCCTGGTGTTCTGGCTGAAGTGTGATTCTCAAACAATCTGGAAATATATTGCTGATTGATTAGTATATTTTTTGGCATTTTAACTTTTCAGAGATCTGCATTGTCTTAATTTTGCCTGACTGAACTATTTTTTGCCTGACTGAATTATTTTATATATTTTCTGGCATTGTTTTCTGTTTCTCATCTGTCCTGAAACTGCTTCCCCCATTCCTGTGGTGGAGTTTATAAAATTGGTCCAACAGCTTGTGTGTTATCTGATTGCTTCAAGGCTTGCTGATTCAAAAATAGTTTCTGTTTGTAAATTCTTGCATACACTGTTGGAAACTCCTGGTATTCTGGCTGAAGTGTGATTCTCAAACAATCTGGAAATATATCGCTGAGTGATACGTATATTTCTTGGAATTTTAACCTTCTGGAGTTCTGCATTGTCTTAATTTTTCCTGACTGAATTACGTTTTTGCCCGACTGAATTATTTTGTATTTTATTCCGGTATCTCGGCACAAAAGCCTTCAAAGGAATAATCATGAAAGCACCAGGTGCATTTTATATACTAGTGCAACCCAACAATCAATCAATAATTCAATTAAATTAAATTAAAAACCATGAATCAGCTCCAGAGAGTTAAAGGTACAATACTGGTACAATGCATCTCTATAAGAAGTGTGAAATACAGACTGTATATTACAAACAATGATAAATATTATTATTACTAAATATTTAAGTTTATTTCCAAATTCAGACCTTTGGGTTTGAGAGTACCAAACTTTAAAATAAATCTACTTTCTAGATTTAATAAACTCTGCTGAAAGTTCCCACCATAATGTAAATTAGGTTTGGCTAAAGCACAAAAGAACAGCGAATCCATCAACCCATTATGTGTTGTATGGAAATGTTCAAAAATGGGGCTATCAATCCTAGCATTGCGAACATCACCAATTTGTTCTAAAATTCGTATTTTCAATTGACGTTTAGTTTGACCTATGTAATATTTTGGTGAAGCACATCCACAACCAATAATATACACTACACCACAGGATCTGCAGTTGAAATTATTTTCAGCAATATATTTTACCCCATTGATAGTGCAGCCAGATAAATTCCTCACTCTAACACAAACTTTGCATCTGCCACATTTTGACATGCCATAATGAGAACTAGAATCCAAAATGGAACCATCAATCGACAAATCTTTGGGTTTCAAAATTTCTTTAAGGTTGGCATACCTACCATACAAAAAAGAAACATGTTCAGGAAAAAGATGACCTATCTCTTCATTTTTATAAATGATAGGCCATAAGAAATCAACAATATTTCTTAGAATGCCAGAAAAAAGAGAATATTTCGTAACAAAGAATAAACTATCATGATTAGTACTTGTCTTATTATGACCTAAATTTTTACAAAATATCTTTGTTACTTGATTCTTTTTGGAATTAGAATCTAATCTAGCACGACTCTTCCTGATCAAACTTTCAGAATAACCCCTGTTAATCAATCTCTTACGAACATTTTCAAATTCCGATTCCAAAAGGTTATTCTCAGAAGTGTATTCCTGTATACATTTAAATTCACCGTAAGGGAGGGCCTCAATCAAATGTAAGGGATGGGCACTGGTTGCATGTAAAAAATTATTGGAAGCTACCTCCTTCCTAAAAGGTCTAAATTGAACTAATCCTTGTTTGTCTACATATAACAAAATATCCAAAAATTGGATTTCTTGTTGATTCACAATATATGTGAACTCTAATCCAAATTTATTTTGATGAAGACTAACCATAAATTTTTCAAATTCTAAAATATCTCCCTTACAGATAAAAATTAAATCGTCAATGTATCTATAATAGGAAATAACACTTTTCTGAAAAAATTCTAACATATATAGAAAATTAGTTTCAAAATATGACATGAACAAAATGGCATAAGTGGGGGCAAAACTAGCCCCCGTCGCAGTCCCATCTATCTGAAGAAATACCTTGTTGTCAAATACAAAATAGTTGTGAGTGAGTGCAAACTCTAGAAGAGAAACAATGAAGGAAGTGCGCGGACCCTCTCCCAAAGTTTTATTGATTGCTTCCAAACCAAACTTTGCACTAATATTAGTGTACAAAGCGTTCACATCAACTGTGGCCCAGTAATAAGTAGAGTCCCATTTAAAGTTTTTTATCAAACCACAATACTGATTAGTGTTACTGATATGAGAGGCAACATATTTTAATTCTTTTTTTAATATACTATCTAAAAATATGCCTATATATTCCAAGAAACCCCCACAACAAGACACAATAGGACGGCCAGGGGGGGGTCTTGAAGATTTTTATGTATTTTAGGCAATGTGTAAAAGGTAGGGTCCTTAGGATTGACTACAAACAAACTTTTAACATCTTTACTACTTAAAAAACCCAGCCTTTCACCTCTCTCAAGAATTTCCAAAAGAGCAGAATTATACTCATTGATAGGATTCCTAGGCAGTTCAACATAAACATGATCATTGCATAACAGATCATAATTCATTTTTAAATAATGACACTTTTCCATAACTACCCATTTGCCACCCTTATCAGCAATACAAAAGGCATATTTTTGGAAGCTTCCTTCATATTTTTCAAAGCACACCATTCAGACTTATTAAGATTAAAGGTGAAATATTGCTTCAAAAATATAGCATATTCAACTTCTGCCTTTTTGCATAAAACATTTTCAAATGTCCTCAAAACAGCAGAATTTTTAGGTGGACAAAAGGAACTTCGATTAGGTAGTTGAGGTAAAATAAATTTACCGTAACCGGTAAAAAAACGCTCTGAATTATTATCAAATGCATTTCCCTCACTACTATTAAAGGCTGAGCCTCTATCCACCTGAATATCACTAACTGGTACACTTTCAGCTTCAAAATCATGAATGGAAAGATCCAATAAAGGATCCAACAAAATAGAAAATTCATCTGAATCAAAAGAGCAAAAAGTGCTGTTCAAATCATCGTTCAAATCTGCACAAGCATTTTCACTGCTTCCAACAGCTATCGCAGATCTGTTATTGGTAACAAAACCCTTTGCAAAGAATACTTTTAAAAATAATTTCCTACAAAAGCGTTTTATGTCCATAAGAATGTCAGAAAAAGCAGGTACTTTAGTCGGCACAAATTTGCTACCCATATTCAACACCATTAACATATCAGATGTTAAAACGAGGTCGCTGAGATTAATTACATTTGTGCTGTTGATGGATTCGCTGTTCTTTTGTGCTTTAGCCAAACCTAATTTACATTATGGTGGGAACTTTCAGCAGAGTTTATTAAATCTAGAAAGTAGATTTATTTTAAAGTTTGGTACTCTCAAACCCAAAGGTCTGAATTTGGAAATAAACTTAAATATTTAGTAATAATAATATTTATCATTGTTTGTAATATACAGTCTGTATTTCACACTTCTTATAGAGATGCATTGCACCAGTATTGTACCTTTAACTCTCTGGAGCTGATTCATGGTTTTTAATTTAATTTAATTGAATTATTGATTGATTGTTTGGTTGCACTAGTATATAAAATGCACCTGGTGCTTTCATGATTACTCCTTTGAAGGCTTTTGTGCCGAGGTACTGGAATAAAATTTGTTGTATCCTGTATCCTGTTCTTCTGGTTTGTTTTACTTACTGAATTATTGTTTTGCCTGACTGGAATATTTTATATATTTTCTGGCATTGTTTTCTGTTTCTCATCTGTCCTGAAACTGCCCATTTATTTTCTGGCCAGT